>NC_056747.1:485832671-485945102 GCF_019279795.1 Protopterus annectens
CATTTGGTTAGCCACCATGATGGATAACTTTAGCGCTGCTAACAGAGGAGGTAAGCTAAGTGGAGAAGGGGTTGATGTCTAAAGAGCCTTTACTGCGGGGGCATTGTTGATGTGTGGTGTGCAGGTTCTTCCACACTTGTTCAAGTGCACAGTGTGGCCACTGGGAGGTTATCTTGGTAAATTGGGGTTCATTTTCAAATGGACTGGGAGCCTTCACTCCTTTGCCCCAGGGATTTAAAATCTTTTGAGGATAAGGAAATGTTTGAGGCCAGAGGGGAAGAGTTTCTTTTCAGGAGCAGAGGGGGAGGTCTGGTGATGCATTCAACTGTTACAGTATGGGCATTGTGGGACATGCTTAAGCAATTTCCCAATCTGGCAGTAGTGGAAGAATTAATTTAGGGCTTTTCTGTTGAATTATCTATTAAGTCAGAGGTTAGAGAGGATAGCTCAGTCTGTAAGAATTTGTGTTCATTGTTGGAGAGGGAAGAGTTTTGAAAGATTTGGTGGAGAGAGACAGCTGTAGGTTAGCAGGTTACTGAGACCATTTGATCATGCTCCCTTTGACAGTCTTAGGGTGTGATGCCCATGCATTGGCCCAGTAATCAATGAGCCTCAATCCTCACCACTAGCAGCAGTGAGGGGCGTGCACATTGGGGGGATAATAAGTACACACACACACACACACACACACACACACACACACACACACACACACACACACACACACACTAAAGTACAATTTCCTTTAAGAGCACACAGAGATCGCAGTCTGTCTGTGGCTGGTTTCTCCCTTTATCTCCAGATCCCCAGTAAGACTCCCCACTGGCACAGATATAGGGTTTAGATCTCAGCTGAGTAGTCAAGCCAAAACCTCCAGTACCTTCTCTGTCCAGCCAGTGCTTCGTGTCCCTGTCCAAGTAGCTGACACACACACACACACTTTGAGATTTGGTTTATATACAAACACACACACTCCTTGGGAAAGCTGGCACAGGTTCTCCAGCTATGCCCCCACCTGCCAGGCTATAAGGTAGTAATCACTGCCACCAACTACTCTTATCAGCTACTAATAAGGCCCTTCCCAATGGCTGACCAATTCCACTGTGTAATTTTACTGTTATCCAAATAGTAAGTGTGACTGAGCAGCAAGACTATTGGAGTGGCTTGGACAGTATCACCAAATACATGCAAGTACTCTAGAACTTAAATTATCTCTACACAAAACAGCCAGAGTTGAAAGGTTTAAAAATATTTAATAATAAATAACAAAAGCACAAGACAAATCTCACCAGTTCAACACAGTGCTAATCGAGAGTTCAAATATCACAGGAAACTTTTAAAACAATATTGTGGGATAGTCTGACTTGAATATAGAACATAGCTAGACTAATCCGGCAATATTTCTATCTAACTCTAAGAGAAAGCATAGTTCTAAATACTACTTACATAAAGAGTAGTATGATGAGCTGATGTCAGCTTTAGACAAAATCCAAAATGCTCTCCTTTCTTTCTCTCCTTAAATTGATAACACAGTACTGCTGAGTCATTTCAAATTACATCATTCTTAACAGTTCTGATTTAGGTTCTCAGGCTCAGAGAATGTAAAATTTGCATTTCTTTTTGTAATCTCACCTGCAGGAAGCCACAGCAATAAAATACATTTTACATGTAAAATCTAGTGATTAACTATTGTTCTAAGACATTAGAAAGAATTCCTTAGTCCAGACATCCTGTTTCTGAGCTTGAGATCAAAAAGTCCTAAAATGCTCGACTTATCAGCTTTCTTCCAGCAGGGTGCACTGTGGTTACATTTTTGAAGCTCAGAAAAACATATAGTCTAATCATAACATATAGTTCTCTTTACATTTCTAAAGCAAGCCTGTGGATTACATTAATATTTACAATGACATAGAATTATTTACAAAACTCTATCTAGCTAGCCTGGCAGCTTTCACATAGGGTGTCACCAGTGGGATTGGCAGTGGCGGCTGGTGACTTCAAATCACAGGGGGGCTGCAGGAGACGCTGAATGGGCGGGGTCAAAGGGAAGGGGTGTGGTCAACCATAAAGGGGAGGAGCTATGCACAAAACCACAAAAAAACTAACTTTAATTAAATACGCTGCCCTGGGTGGCAAACCATCATTATGAAAGTCCAATCAAGACAAAAAATAAGTGTAGAAGAATAAAAATATTTCAATGCATTGGCTGCATGACAGCTTACTTAATATCTAGATGGAAACAAAAGGTTGTGAGGCATGAAAAATAAATTACTTTTTAAATACATTACTGGAATGCCAGTCAAAATCAAGTATAAGAAAAACCAGAAGCACTCAACTCAAACCACTTCTCCTTGCACTGCAGTTCTAATTATAATATATTCAGCTTTATTAAAGTACCAAGCAACATGCTGAAAGTAGAAATCTATGTGATGCCCCCACTTGTAAAAATGTTTCTTATCCAAAAAAGACCTGCTGCCTGACAACTTGTTTCATGGGAAAACATGATAAAAGTAAAAATGAAAAGCAAACAAGAAACAAGCTCAAGATACATTGCTTAAAGGATTACTGTACAGGTTATGGACCACACATGATTGGCATTCTGTTTAGTTTACGGGTAAAGCCTGTAGAGATGACTGGAAGTCTCCAACAAGTGTAATGAGCTTTTTAAAATAATGGAATCCTGTCCTTTAATACCCAAGGCTTATACATTATCTAGTCAAGTATTCTCTGCATGGCAACAACAGAAAGGCTTTCAATGTTGGCAATTCTTTAACAGTATGCTTATTAAAGCTTACTTGCATCTTACGATGTCAGACAAGCTTACCTTATGGTCATTAAAGCATTGCTACTTAAACACAGAGCAACAGGCACTTTGAGTAATAAGCATAAATCAACAGTACAAAATATGACTGAAACCAGACCATTCTGCAAAATCAAGGACAGATGAAAAGCCACTGTAGTACTTATGCAGTGCGTCCTCCCCATCCAAGGTAGATACAACTACTCCTTGCCTTGCTTGGACACATCCAGAGTCACTACATGGGGAGTGGGGTGCAACAAGCATGTCACAGTTTGAAATCTCTCTGGCTGACTGTGATGGCCCTGACACATTTGTCATACCTCTCAACTTCAAGAGCAAGAAATCTGGACAAAGCCATACACAGAAGTGGGACAAAGGCACAACAATAAGGACAATTTTAAATATTGCTCTAATAAACTTAGAAAGATAATAGAATAGGTCTTGCATTAGTATGAATTTTCTGAAGGGTATAAAATCTGAAACTCAAATGTCTGTCATTTTCTAACTTCAGTCTTTAGTGATTTGTCACTAATTTGCCAAAAACACAATTTTATGAAAAATGGACCAAAAATGTGATGCAAAAATATAAAATAGACACACAATACAGCTTCTACCTGTCAAAGAAGGGACACTTTAATATTAGTACTGCTACCTTGAGCAGCTGACAAAATAAAAGAATCTACATGCATTTCAAGTAATCTATAACTTTGATTATTACAGTTATTTCTTAATTGTAAACCCTCCATGTTTTCTTCCAAAATTGCTATTTTGGAGGGATTATTAGGGAAGAGCAACATTTTGAGCCAAAATTGGGGACAGTTGAGAGGTTGGCTATGCCTAATTCTATAAAGCAATTTATTTGCATGTACCTCTCAACCTGTTAATGCAGTAAATCTGAACAAGGCCAAATATATTGGGGCACATATAAACAGTACTAAAAATTGCTCTTGTATAAATTGAGACAGTTGATAGAACGGCTCTTACTTTAACATGCATTTTTATGAAGGTTATGAAGTCTGAAACTTATTATTTAGTGACTTCTGGCAAATCATTTAGGAATTAAAACTACAAATTTTATGAACAACAAACCAAAAATAAGAAGCAAAAATCTATTCATTCTTTGAAAATCTGGACAGTTGGGAGGTATAGTTCAGCTGGGCCTGTCTGAGTTTGCTGCCCTCCCCTGACAAAATAATGGTTGAACTGGAGCCTCTGCAGCCATTCCAATTAACCATTACTTGGCTATTTCACTCCATTTACCATAAACAAAAATGTGCATACTGTTTTACTTCAATGATTGGACTTCATTTGAAAGTTTTATTTTGTATTTTACAGCACAAACATTAAGTCATCTGTTAAACAAAGCAATGCAGTCTCACAATGAAAACTTAGCATTAAAACTTCTCTGCCCTTGAAACTCACATTCATTGAAACAGCATTGAAACCCACATTCAAAGAAAATACATTTTGCCAGTGGCAGATAAAGATTAATTTTGGGCTGTTTTCGAATCATAGGCCCCTTGCATATGAAACATACATGTGCTCTTTGATACACCTTCCTCATTGTACTAAAATTATATTCCTTGTACAATACAGTACACTTGTTAGAGGGTGTTTTAAATTTGTTTTGAACATTTTTCCAGTAAGCAATGAAACAAAACATATGCACCCATAATGGCAAAACTGCCCAGTTGAGAACATTTATCATAAAAAGTCTACTCAGACTTCCACAGTCCACCATTATTAGTAAATATACACAATTCTACAGTCCACCATTATTAGTAAATATGCACAATTCCACAGTCCACCATTATTAGTAAATATGCACAATTCTACAGTCCACCATTATCAGTAAATATGCACAATTCTACAGTGCACCTTTATCAGTAAATATGCACAATTCTACAGTCCATATTTAGTGAATTCAGTTCTTGCCATAGCTGTCAACCTTAGCACAAAAACCTGGACGAAGCCAATAATGGGGGAATACAGTCCCAAAAATAGGGACAAATTTAAAATATTCATCTTATAAACTTAGAAAATTGTTAGAAAAAAAGGTTGTGCTACTATGTATTCTGAAGAACATGAAGTTTGAAATTCAAATGCCGGTCAATTTTACTGCGGACAGAGCAAAAACAATTTTCAGCAGAGACGCAGGGATTAAAACTGCAGACACATCTTTGTAAAATGGCAGGGCACCAGAGCAAATCCACACAAACACAGGCAGGAGATGCAGACTCCAAACAGAAGCCACCCCAACCAAGAATCAAACCAGAAAACCTATAGCTGTGAGGCAACAATACTACCACTGCACCATCAAATCTGCAAGGAATTAAACATTCAGAAACCTGAAGTCTGAAATTCAAATGCCTGTCAATTTTACTGCGGACAGAACAAAAACAATTTTCAGCAGAGATGCAGGGATTAATACTGCAGACACGTCTTTGTAAAATGGCAGGGCACCAGAGCAAATCCACACAAATACAGGGAGGAGATGCAGACAGAAGCCACCCCAACCAAGAATCAAACCAGAAAACCTATAGTTGTGAGGTAACAATACTATCACTGCACCATCAATTATACAAGGAATTAAACATTCAGAAACCTGAAGTCTGAAATTCAAATGCCTGTCAATTTTACTGCGGACAGAACAAAAACAATTTTCAGCAGAGACGCAGGGATTAAAACTGCAGACACATCTTTGTAAAATGGCAGGGCACCAGAGCAAATCCACACAAACACAGGCAGGAGATGCAGACTCCAAACAGAAGCCACCCCAACCAAGAATCAAACCAGAAAACCTATAGCTGTGAGGCAACAATACTACCACCGCACCATCAATTATGCAAGGAATTAAACATTCAGAAACCTGAAGTCTGAAATTCAAATGCCTGTCAATTTTACTGCGGACAGAACAAAACCAATTTTCAGCAGGGATTAAAACTGCAGACACGTCTTTGTAAAATGGCAGGGCACCAGAGCAAATCCACACAAACACATGGAGGAGATGCAGACTCCACACAGAAGCCACCCCAACCAAGAATCAAACCAGAAAACCTATAGCTGTGAGGCAACAATACTACCACTGCACCATCAAATACGCAAGGAATTAAACATTCAGAAACCCTTAAGTCTGAAATTCAAATGCCTATCAATTTTATTTAACATTTTTAATCAGGACAGTCTGACTTGGAACAAATAAACAATTTTCAGCAGAGGCCCAGGAAGAAATAATGCAGACATGTCTTTGTAACATGGGAGGCACAAAAGCAAACCCACACAAACACAGGGAGAAGATACAGACCCCACAAAGAAGGAACCCCAGCCAAGAATCAAACCCAAGAACCTGCAGCTGTGAGGCAACAATGCTACTACTACACCATCAAATATCAAGCATTGCAACATTTACAAACCACAGATATTATGAGGAACAGATCAGATCGAATATGAGGTAAAATCTGAATTTTTTACAAATGGTGGTGGGTAGGGAACTCAAGTCTTTAACACCTGCATACAGGGTACAGGGTTCAAGCCTGAGGCATTCCCTACCACACCACCATAAGCACCTGGGGCATTTTCACACACACACACACACACACACCCCCCCAGTAAAGCACAAGCACCATACACAAACTCCAGTAAAGCACAAGCACCATACACAAACTCCAGTAAAGCACAAGCACCATACACAAACTCCAGTAAAGCACAAGCACCATACACAAACTCCAGTAAAGCACAAGCACCATACACAAACTCCAGTAAAGCACAAGCACCATACACAAACTCCAGTAAAGCACAAGCACCATACACAAACTCCAGTAAAGCACAAGCACCATACACACACATTGTAAATTAAAACGCACAAACTCTATAAAAAGGCACCTTACCTGAATGAATACATCCAGAACGTACATACATCCTTCCCGCGCATACTGAAGACCCGTGAGATCCCAATGCTCCTTCCCGACGCCGACGAGATCCCTAAGGCTCTGTCCCGAGTCCCTGCTGCTCCTCTTGCAGTCCGGACGCGTCCTATACTCCTGGCGGGTCTGTGCACTGTAAAAGTGCACAGCGTCTCCTTGTCCCTCTATGGGGCCGGGCTTGAGCATGCGCATAGACCGATAAGTCGGGACTCGGTCTATGCGCATGCGCGAAGTCCGCGAAATTAAAAAAAATATTTTTTTTTATTTTTCATTTGTTTTTCTTTTTTCTTCTTTATTTTTGAGGGGGCTGCAGTCCGGCAGCCCTATGCCACGAGCCGCCCCTGGGGATTGGTTGCTAAGAAGTCATCTAATGAATTTCGGTTGATTCACCATTTTTCCTGTCTGGAAGGAGATCCATTATTGATTTCATATCTATAGAAGACAGAAAAGTTAGGTATGCTTTGTTGGATGATGCAGTACAGATCATTCAGGGTTTGCATATCCATGGTTGGTAAAATAGGATATTGAATCTACTTTTCGGTTATTACCAGTATGGGAGGAAGAGTGGCCGTGGTTGGGGTTGGTAGTTGAAAACAAGTTTTACTTTAATAAGGCCATGCCAATGGAGTTTTCAGTTGCTTGTGCCCCTTTTGAGAAGTTTAGCACAGCACTCCATTGGATCTGGCAGCAGCCAGTGGTCACTCAGAAGGTGGTGTATTATGTGGATGATCTTTTTATTAGTAGGTGAAGGGTTTGAGGGAGCAGTGGAGGGTATGTGGGCATTTTTGATGATGTGTGAGGAGTTGGGTGTTTTGTTAGCTGCACAGAAGTTGTAAGGTCCTGCCAGGTCATGTGTGTTTTGGGGTTGTTGGTGGATACAGGACAAGGCATGTTTTGTTTACCACTCAGGAAGACTGAACACTTAAAGATAAAGATTGTCTGGATGTGGGGCAAGGACAAGTAGCGGATTAGGGATGTGATGAACATCTTAGGGCTCTTGAATTTTGCTTGCCAGGTAATTTATCCTGGGTGTAGTTTTTGTAGGCTTTTTTTTTTAAAGGGAGAAGCAGCCATCACTGGGTGAGTGCTGGTAAGCTTGTTTATGATGATTTAGCATTGTGGTTGTTCTTTTTGGGTCAGTTTAATGGTGTTTTGTTTTGGCAAGTGGATTGGATTGAATAAGGGGAGTTTTAATTTTTTACAGATGTGGCAGGGGGGTATTGGAATGGGAGCGTTGTTTAGCGGCAATGGTTTACAGCTCAGTTGTCAGGTGACTGGAAGGATGAATGAAAGAGAGATGTGGCTTTTTTGGTATTAATGCCAATTTGGGTAGCATCTGTCATGTGTCAGGAGTGGTTGTGTGGTAAGATGGCTATTTTTTATTCAGACAGTATTACAGCGGTGCAGGTTTTACAGCCAAAGACATAAAAATCTAGATTGTTCTTATAAGTGTTACGAAAACTGGTTTTATAGAGTTTAATGATTAACTTTTCTTTTACTGATGCGCATTTGCCAGGTATTTAGAATAGGACTGCTGACAGTTTGTCTCATTTTCAGTTTTTTATGTTCCAGCATTTAGCACCGGAGGCAGTGGACAAACCAGTTGTGTCACCAGGCTAGTTTTGGCAGATTGGACTGAGGTAACAAGGCAGTTGGTGAAGTAGTCTTGGGCTTTTTCTACAAGGAAAGTGAATGGGAGGGCTTTACATGACTTTGATAAATTTGTTTTGCAGCTGCCTGAAGAAGAGGGAGCTTGGTCAGAGAAATTGTCATTGTATTGTTTAGTGTAGGCTTGGGTACAATGTAAAGCAGTTTGTTCTGGTAGGGTGGATCTGGCTGCTATCAATATATTTGCATGGGTGAAGGAGTTACAGGATTTTATCAAATCCTGGGCAGTAGCTCTTATGTTGAAAAGATGGGGTAGTGTTGCTTGCATTAGGGTGAACAGGTGGTGGCTGATGACAAGACAGGTGCTTAAACTATGGTTGCAGGATTTAGAGATAGTGAATTGTGGCTCAGCTAATTATAATTTGTGGATAACGCTGCTGTGGCTGTATCATGGTGTGTTTAGGGTGTTGGAGTTGTTGGGGTCAGTGGTTTGGCACGATGTGATAGTATTTTCTGTCTCTGTGGAGACTGGTTGCATAGCTCTAAGATGGATCAGATGGGGAAGAGCATCCAAATGGTTCTTAAAAGTATAGAAATGAGTTTTGCCTGGTGGGGTAGGCTAGGGGAGGTTACAGTGGACTCATGCTGGTAAGCCTCAGGATTTATTTTTTGGTGAAGAGGGGGAAAGGTGATAATGTGAAATCAGTTTGTCTGCATGATGAGAAGGGCTTTTCAATATCTTGGTTTTCTTGGAGAAAGGCTTTCAGCTTATTCCTTTCACTTAGGATGGACTTTTGATTTGGCAAGAGAAGGTAGGTCAGTGGAGGTTATCAAGAGAGTAGGTTGTTGGTCCTCAAATGCCTTTTTGTCTTATATTAGATAGTGGTTAATGTGGTCATTTAGGAATTTTTTTTCCTTGGAAAATAGGTTATTATTTCTGGTCATTCCTATATTCATCAGGTGGCAAAGAGGGGCTGCAGTTATCCCAGATGGCAGGAAGCTGGGTTTATATTGCTTCAGGTGGATAGTCATATGGCATGGTATCAGAGGCCTCAGATGGCATCAACTTGTGGAGGAGATTGCGGACATACAACCACAGATGGGGATTCTTTGAGGCTTAGTGGTTCATTTGGCAGGTAACTATTTGGGAGTAATTTGAAAGTGACAGTTGATGTATAGGATGTTGGAGGGCTTAGCTACTTTAAAGCGGCCATTTTCAGGTATAAATACTGTGTGGACTGAAATAGCCAGAATCCATGGAAGGATTGATTCAAACTTTACTGAAATAACAAAAACTAATTGTAACAATGTTTTAAATCTATCCAATACTATACTAACTGATGACAAACAGAAATTACTTAATAAAGGATTGGGATTTGTACCCAGTTTCTTTTCTGATCAATATAAAATTGCACAAGATGCTTTGAATTTCTGTCACTGTCTTAACCTGAAAATATTTTTTTCAGAACAAAATACAGCTAATTCTCAAAGATCTGCTGAATTTCAATTTCATAAATCATTTTTTCAACCACCCATGAATAAAAATGTAGCTATTTTACAACAAGCTGTATTAAGGGACCTACATTTTCCACATTTTGAATCACATATTTTACAGGATAATGTTAACACGTCTGAGAAAAAAGCTCTAACTGAACTTAAAGATAATCACAATATTGCCATACTCCCAGCGGACAAGGGAGGGGCAGTGGTTATTTTGAATATGGATTATTATATTCAGGAAGGGCTTAGACAATTATCAGATTCTGTATGCTATATGTATATGGGAATTGATCCTACACCAAAATTTAAAAAAGAGATAGATGCATTTCTTGATTCAGCAGTGGAAGAGGGCATTATAACACTTAATACAGCTCAACATCTTAAGGTAAATGATCCCTCCAAACAAATTTTATATTTACTTCCTAAAATGCACAAATCTATTACTAACCCTCCAGGTAGGCCCATAGTATCTGGAAATGGCTCACTCACTGAACCACTATCAGTGTTCCTAACCGAACAGCTCAAACCATTACTCAAACAAGTTAGGGCTAGGATACAGGGTACCACGCAATTTCTGCGAATTATACAGGACACACAACTGGAACACACAACTGGAACCTCACTGGCTAATGTGCACTCTTGATGTTAAGTCCCTGTACACGAGTATACCACACTGGGCTGGGCTGCAGGCTCTGCAATATTGGTTGGAGAAGGCTGAACTGTACCCATTGGGCTTCAATACACTCATTATCTGCATGTCCGAATATGTGCTTAGTAAAAATGTCTTATATTTCCAAGGAGAGTGCTACTGGCAACTACGGGGGACGGCCATAGGGGCATCTTTTGCCCCCATATATGCTGATCTTTTTATGGCCTACCTTGAGGAATGCCTTATTTACAACCCAATGCACAACATCTATATGGTTGAGATTGACATCTAGAGGAGATATCTGGATGATTGCTGGATGGTGTGGCGTGCTGATTCATCATATCTATACAAGTTTGTGGAATATCATAACAGTAACATCTGGGGAATTGAGTTTTCTGTTACCTTTCATCTTGACACCATTAATTTTCTGGATGTTACCATTTATAGAAATGATGATCATACTTCGAGTACAAAAATTTACCGTAAATATCCACAATATAATACATTACTGCATGCTTCTAGCATGCATCCGCGCCACACCATCCACAATATCTCCAAATCTCAATTTCTCAGAATCAAATGTATTAGCTCCTCAACTATTGATTATGAGGATGCTAAAATTGATCTGGAAAATAGATTTTTGGAGAGGGGGTATTGTACTATTGATATTGTATCCGGTAGCACATGCTCGGACAGGCAGAATAGGAATACATTGCTTGAGTATAGGGACCGCACATCGAATCTACAAGATACCACCATCAGATTCATTACTACATTTGGTAGGAATCATCAGGTGGTAAGAAATGTTTTGAATGATAATTGGAATATTGTGATGGCCAATGATTTTCTTCGTGATACTTTAGGAACAAAATGCCAGACTATAAACAGAGGGAAAGTGGAGGAGCCAAATATAAACAATTGACAATAGCAGGGGATGAACTTTTGGGAACTTTCTCTTGTGGTCATTGTTCTTCATGTAACCAGGTGAACAAGTTGAAGCAATTTACTAGTTCTAACACTAGTAAAGTTTATAATCTCAGGATATTTGCCAATTGTTCAAGTAGCTGGGTTATATATTTGGCCACATGCCAGTGTTCTGCCTTCTATGTGGGAAAAACATCACGATCACTTAGAATAAGAATAGGTGAACATCGGAGTGATATTCGGAATACGAAACCTATGAATGCTCTTTATCAACACACTATTAAACACCCTACAGCTAAGTGTATGTTTACTGTTATTGACAGAATCACTGGTAATAGGAATAATCAACAGGGATGGCAAAACATACTGAGCCATAAGGAAAAGTACTGGATTATCCATCTTGGAGCCTTGTTCCCACCTGGTCTAAATGACCACTTATGAGAAGTATATTGTTTGTATACACATTTATTTATGTATATGGATCATATGGATATCTCCTTAATGTATTATTTATACTAACATATTTTGTTGGTTAGCCAGTATGTTGTATTATTTGGTCAGTCCTAGTGCTTTATATGTTAATATCATGCATATGCAATTTATTAGTTTATTTCTGATGCAGTTAACTAACAGCAGTTCCCAACCACATATCTACCATCTAACATTAAATATATTATTTCCTTATATTTATATGGATAGTATTTTTAAATAACATCCATATACACATACCAATATTTATTGATGTTAAGGTGGTTTTAATTACCACGAATATGTTGTTATTTATACATATTACTCCAACAGTACTTTGTATTTAAAAAATAGGGGTATGGATCATACCATTGATAGCCACTGGCTGGTGTATCATATAAATATTCAGTAGGTTTTGTGTTTATTGACATGATTATTTTTCACTGAAGAAGGCATTTGCCGAAACCAGTTTGGATTTGGATTTATTTTGGGATATTTTTATGTCCTCAAAGATCACTACAATAACGTTTTGGAATATTTATGCTGGCCTCTGGTGTTTTGTTCGTTTTGGTTTGGCCGAGCATGCTGTACGAGTGAGGAGTTGTGTTTTGACTGTTCAGTTGGTTCTCGCTGTTGGTGTTTAGTCCTCACTATCGGTAGGAGAGGTCTCCTTCCTCGGATTTATTTAACCAGCTGGCTTACTTGGTTTATAACTTTTTGACTTATATGTACTGGATGTTTGGCTTTATAAGTTTTCTTTATTGATTGGACATATATGCATGGTGAATTGCTTCTGTTATTCGGAGTGTGGAAAGTGCTCAATTCAGGTACTGAACTGTTTTTTACTAAACTTGAAATTTTTTCTTTTTCTCTGCTGATTATTTCGAAAGGGGCATTTATCAAACATAAAGAGGATTGTAAAACTTTGTGGAACTTTTTGAACTAACATTTGGATTGCAAACCTTATTTCCAGATGTTGTAAAGGATTTCAACATTTTTGAGAAACTACGCTGAGGGCCTATGTTTGATTTGGAAGTACACCACCATTTTCTCACTTTATGAGCATTCAATCGGCTTATTTTTCATCCGGGTCTTGGAATTGTTCTGTTTTATGTATGGACATTCAAATATTATTCTGTGCATTTTTGGTATGAACCAAGGTTAGTGGCAACACATGAATCATCAGAGACCATCCAGGTGCAACTAACCGTAGGCAAAACTGCTATACAACTGGTAGCATGTTACAGACCACCCTCCCAATCTCAGGAACCCCATTCAGCCTTCCTGAAGACATTGGAGGATATGAATGTCTCACCAAACACCATAATATTGGGAGACTTCAACTACCCTAACATAGACTGGGTGCATTATTCTAGCCCAAACACCCTAGCCCAAAGGTTCCTGGAATTCATAAATTCAAATGCAATGGAACAGCTAGTCACCTCTCCCACAAGGGGAGATAATATACTAGACCTGATCATCACAAACATGGGGACAAAGTGCTCCACACCGGAAGTATACCCCTCACTAGTGAGATCTGACCACAGACTAATCACCCTGGATATACATATCCCACCTCCACCCCCAACACAAAAGACTACAGTGAAAAACTTCTCAAAAGCCGACTTTACACTTCTTAAAACTGAGATGGTATTCTTTAAGCCCACTGGGCCAGTGGAAACCACATCCCACAATGCAGAATCCTTCACAAATGCTTTCTACGGACATCTCCAAGAATGCATAGATCATGCAATCCCAAATAAAACCAAGACCCTCACCACCAAGGGCAGGTGTCCTGTCTGGTGGACCCCAGCCATAAACAAATTGAATAACAAAAGAAGGAAGCTACTGCACGACAGAGCAAAATCCCATAAAGAGAAGGCATCTCTGATCAGCACTAGTAGAAAGCTACATTCTCTCATAAAAACATCCAAGGTCAACTTTGAGAGAAAAATCGCTATGGACACTAAAGATAACCACAAGGCATTCTTCTGCTACATTAGAAACCTGGGCAGAAACCCTCAGATATGTTCAGAGTTAGTTCACAATGACAAAAAATACACTGAACCCACAGATATTGCCAACATTCTGGCTGACAGGTTCAGTGCAAATTTCTCCCCTCCCTCATCCCCCAAAAGAAGAAATACTTATCCCAGCTGAATGTAACCTCCCTGTCATCTCAGATGTCCAGGTGAGAACCTCCCTCAGCAAAGCTAAAAACACAGCATCAATGGGACCTGACAGTATCCTGGGTTGCGTGCTATGTGAACTCCAAGAGGAGCTAAACCCGCACATAAAAATGCTATTTAACCTTAGTCTTACTACAGGATATGTACCTGAACACTGGCGTACAGCAACAGTAGTCCCACTCCACAAAGGAGGCACCTCTACAGACCCTGGTAACTACCGCCCCATAAGCTTAACCAGCCTGGTCTGCAAAGCTATGGAAAGAATCATTATGGAACTCATAAACAGAGACATTGGGGACTTACAGACACTTGATCCCACCCAGTTCGGCTTTGTAAAGGGCAGATCCTGCCTTTTGAACCTGGTTGACTTTTTCAAAACAGTCACTAGAGCCATTGACGAGGGCAAAGCAGTCCATACAGCCTACCTGGACTTGGCTAAAGCTTTTGACACAATACCCCACTCTGGCATCATAGACAAGCTCAACAGCTTAAATGTAAATCCATATGTCACAAGATGGGTTGCAAACTGGCTAAAGGATAGAACCCATAAAGTCACAATCGCTGGAGCCATGTCAGACTCAAAGCCAGTCACAAGTGGTGTCCCACAGGGCTCTGTCCTGGGACCCCTCTTGTTCGGCATTTATTTCTCAGATGTGAAAGCAAACATGGGAGGGTTGTGGCTGACAAAGTTCGCAGATGACTGCAAACTAGGCGCCATAGTCGATACACCAGCTGACACATACATCCTACAGAAAGGCCTCACTGAAATGGACAACTGGTGCTGAAGTCATGGCCTTAAACTAAATGCCAAAAAATGTATAGTCATCCCCTTTGGGAAAAACAAAGTACCCACAAATTATCACATAGACAGTAACCCACTGAGTATGGAAATAGTAATCAGAGACCTGGGGACCCAAGTCAATAGTGACCTCTCATTTGACACCCACGTTGCCAAAGTGGTTAGAAAGACTCTCTACCTTGCCCACCTTATCATGAAGGGATTCACATCCAGATCAAAGGAGGTCATTGTACCCCTATACTCCTCCCTTATCAGGCCCATGATTGAGTACAATGCCCCATTTGGTATGTACCTCCCCTGGCACTTGCAACAGCTAGAGAGACCCCAAAAGTACCTCACCAAGAGGATCAAGGGTCTCCAACATATGTCGTATGCTGCCATACTAAAGAAACTCCAGCTCTATTAAGTAGCATACCGCCTACTCAGAGGTGATCTGTGCCTGACATACAAGGCCATGTCCAATCAGGAATTGATGGACATGCTCCACCTCAAAAAATCCAAATCCATCAGAACCACGAGAGCTAAAGATTTAAACCTCAGCACAAATATGAATAGGACATGCTGGAGGGACAGATTCATAACTCAGAGGCTTCCCATACTCTGGAACAGAATCCCAGTTCATGTTAGGCAGAGCCCCTCGCTGACTCTCTTCAAGAGAAATCTTGACGAGTGGATGGGAGATCGTAGGTTTACCCCAGGGGTCATCTCTGTGTCACTACTAGACAGATGTCACTACTAGACAGAGGCACAGTATTCTAAATCTATTCTGTACAACTTTTGTACCATTACATGGGGTGGCGAAAGCCACATCACTATGGCTAGGCTTATAAATGCCCCAGGGCAGATAGCCTAGTACTAAACTATGAAACTATGAAACTAAAGCTAATTGTTGTATTACTGTATACTAAGACAAGTGCAGGTATAGGAATCGTTTGGTTATGTATTGGACATTGTGATGGTTTCAATATAATTATTCCGAATCCATACATAACATCAAGGCACTTTTTCACGTTTAATATATTTGCAATACTCTGTTTTGGGCTCTCCCGTTGGGATAATTGTTTAATGTACATGCAGATTAGGGGAAATATATAAATACGAGCTGTTGGGGCTACATATTGGACATTGGATCATATACTAGATATTGTAAATGTTTCAACATATGAATATGATCTTTTGTATAATATCAAAGATTTTTCTAATTTACAATATCATGTGAAATACGCATTATATATAGGCATATTGTTCAGTGATGATCTATTCTGGGTTTGTTCTTTGGGATGACTGTGTTTCATGGACGAGACTATGTTCTGAGGCTTAGGTTAAACAATGTACATACTAGAACATTCTAATCTTATGTATTAATGAACATCTTTATATCCCTTAGGGTTGGTTAATCAGGTGGGATTTTTGACTTTAGCTATTAATCCTTGTTGGGTATAATTATTGGGATCTCCCTCATTTTGTAATTTTGTAATTTTGGCCATATTTTGATTGCATTTTTTATAACGCTCACTGTTTTAATCAGGTATATGGTCAGTTGGTCTACTGTCTTAGGGGACTAAATGCTATTATACTTTATATATTATGTTTTTTTGTGTTTTGCATTACGAATGTATCAAGGTCATATGAGGTTTGGATAACATTATAGTATTTGGGTCATTGAATGAAACAGTGCCTTGCATACTAATTATAGTTTTGTATATCACATTTTGATTTTTGCAGTGACAAGCAACATACATATGGGTGAATAACATTATACTCATTATGATGGATATAATGGGGACATATATGGTCCAACTATATGATCAGTAAGGAGAATTTATTTCCAATTGTCCCTTTTGTCATATTGAGTTAATTCAATTTATAACTAACTGGCAAGTTAAGGGTGTTGGGAGTATTACTGTTCTTGAATATTAGGGCCCAGGTAAAGTTGAGATAAATGTATGTGTAGTGATATATTATTTGAATATACATTATACTGCAATATTTTTGGTATTGGTTCAGATGGTCTTTTATGTTATAGATCTACCCATTGGTGATTGTTGGGAACATATTTTTGCCAATAATTTAAATATATACTATTGGTGTTCCACTAGTCATTTTCTGGTCCTGCCCTTAGCTTCACTGTCCATATCCTGTTTATTGATTCTTACATTTTCTCTATAGTGGTATACTTCTTTGGACAACCTGCCCATACTTACTTATTATTCATAATAATTTTTTTAGGATGGATTTGGATAACATTTTGGACGGGTTGTGTGCTGATCGGGACGATATCAGGGTTTTTGGAGTAGATTCTGTCCCAAGCAACATCCCAGGTCAACAGAATGTGGCTATACCTGATGGTTGTGAATTGGCTTTTCAAAGTTTAGAAAAGAGCCTTAAAGGGCTAAGAGCAAATATATGGCACCTTAGACTATTTAGGGCCTATTTGCACAAAAACATGGCCCCAAGAGGGCTTCGTATTAAGCTTCAACCCATGGTCAGCAGATCTGAACAGAGGTTGACCAATGAATGGAACCAGGCATTACAAGATGGCTCTATGACTTTTGTAAAAATTTTGGCTTCATACTATGAAAGGATTATTGATACAAACTTATTGGAAGTCAAAACTTTGAGTGCAGAGTGTAAAAAATTTCATTCCACAACCAATTATCAAAATTTGGTGGTGGGGTTGTCCAAGGAATTAACCACATATGACAAAATGACTAAGGATAGGAAAATCAAAAAATTCAATTGTGATATTATGGACTATAATAAAGGACATCCTTTTGAAATTCAAAGATCAGTGAGATTTCAGGAATCTGATCCTGGAATCCCTAGGGGCAGGACCAGAAAAAGACCAAGATCTATACTAAAACATAGTG
This sequence comes from Protopterus annectens, assembly GCF_019279795.1. Classification (NCBI taxonomy): domain Eukaryota; kingdom Metazoa; phylum Chordata; order Ceratodontiformes; family Protopteridae; genus Protopterus; species Protopterus annectens. The sequence continues at coordinate 485,850,402 of NC_056747.1, forward strand.
ACAAGTCTTATACCAGCACCTCGGGGGAGGAGTCCTCATATACCGATAGTGAGGGTACATCATTGGTTGATTCACCTATAAAGAAAAAAACCAACATTAATGTCCCTTTAGAAGGGGTAGCAAATACAGAGGGGGGTGGAAACATACCGATCGCAATAGGGACAGAATCCATGGAAGGATTGATTCAAACTTTACTGAAATAACAAAAACTAATTGTAACAATGTTTTAAATCTATCCAATACTATACTAACTGATGACAAACAGAAATTACTTAATAAAGGATTGGGATTTGTACCCCGTTTCTTTTCTGATCAATATAAAATTGCACATGATGTTTTGAATTTCTGTCGCTGTCTTAACCTGAAAATATTTTTTTCAGAACAAAATACAGCTAATTCTAAAGATCTGCTGAATTTTGATTTCATAAATCATCTTTTCAACCACCCATGAATAAAAACTTAGCTATTTTTCAACAAGCTGTACTAAGGGACCTACATTTTCCACATTTTGAATCTCATATTTTACAGGATAATGTTAACACGTCTGAGAAAAAAGCTCTAACTGAACTTAAATATAATCACAATATTGCCATACTCCCAGCGGACAAGGGAGGGGCATTGGTTATTTTGAATATGGATTATTATATTCAGGAAGGGCTTAGACAATTATCAGATTCTGTATGCTATATGTATATGGGAATTGATCCTACACCAACATTTAAAAAAGAGATAGATGCATTTCTTGATTCAGCAGTGGAAAAGGGCATCATAACACTTAATACAGCTCAACATCTTAAGGTAAATGATCCCTCCAAACAAATTTTATATTTACTTCCTAAAATACACAAATCTATTACCTACCCTCCAGGTAGGCCCATAGTATCTGGAAATGGCTCACTCACTGAACCACTATCAGTGTTCCTAACCGAACAGCTCAAACCATTACTCAAACAAGTTAGGGCTAGGATACAGGATACCACACAATTTTTGCGAATTATACAGGACACACAACTGGAACCTCACTGGCTAATGTGCACTCTTGACGTTAAGTCCCTGTACACGAGTATACCACACTGGGCTGGGCTGCAGGCTTTGCAATATTGGTTGGAGAAGGCTGAACTGTACCCACCGGGCTTCAATACACTCATTATCTGCATGACCGAGCATGTGCTTAGTAAAAATGTCTTATACTTCCAAGGAGAGTGCTACTGGCAACTACGGGGGACGGCCATGGGGGCATCTTTTGCCCCCATATATGCTGATCTTTTTATGGCCTACCTTGAGGAATGCCTTATTTACAACCCAATGCACAACATCTATATGGTTGAGATTGACATCTGGAGGAGATATCTGGATGATTGCTGGATGGTGTGGCGTGCTGATTCATCATATCTATATGAGTTTGTGGAATATCTTAACAGTAACATCTGGGGAATTGAGTTTTCTGTTACCTTTCATCTTGACACCATTAATCTTCTGGATGTTACCATTTATAGAAATGATGATCATACTTTGAGTACAAAAATTTACTGTAAATATCCACAATATAATACATTACTGCATGCTTCTAGCATACATCCACGCCACACCATCCGCAATATCTCCAAATCTCAATTTCTCAGAATCAAACGTATTAGCTCCTCAACTATTGATTATGAGGATGCTAAAATTGATCTGGAAAATAGATTTTTGGAGAGGGGGTATCGTACTATTGATATTGTATCCGTTAGTACATGCTCGGACAGGCAGAATAGGAATACATTGCTTGAGTATAGGGACCGCACATTGAATCTACAAGATACCACCATCAGATTCATTACTACATTTGGTAGGAATCATCAGGTGGTAAGAAATGTTTTGAATGATAATTGGAATATTGTGATGGCCAATGATTTTCTTCGTGATATTTAGGAACAAAATGCCAGTTGTCATATAGGAGGGGCAGAACTCTGGGATCCCTGTTCTCCCACTATAAACAGAGGGAAAGTGGAGGAGCCAAATATAAACAATTGACAATAGCAGGGGATGAACTTTTGGGAACTTTCTCCTTGTGGTCATTGTTCTTCATGTAACCAGGTGAACAAGTTGACGCAATTTACTAGTTCTAACACTAGTAAAGTTTATAATCTCAGGATATTTGCCAATTGTTCAAGTAGCTGGGTTATATATTTGGCCACATGCCAGTGTTCTGCCTTCTATGTGGGAAAAACATCACGATCACTTAGAATAAGAATAGGTGAACATTGGAGTGATATTCGGAATAAGAAACCTACGAATGCTCTTTATCAACACACTGTTAAACACCTTACAGCTAAGTGTATGTTTACTGTTATTGACAGAATCACTGGTAATAGGAATAATCAACAGGGATGGCAAAACATACTGAGCCATAAAGAAAAGTACTGGATTATCCATCTTGGAGCCTTGTTCCCACCTGGTCTAAATGACCACTTATGAGAAGTATATTGTTTATATACACATTTATTTATGTATAACTTGGCTCATATGGATATCTCCTTAATGTATTATTTATACTAACATATTTTGTTGGTTAGCCAGTATATTGTATTATTTGGTCAGTCCTAGTGCTTTATATGTTAATATCATGCATATGCAATTTATTAGTTTATTTCTGATGCAGTTAACTAACAGCAGTTCACAACCACATATCTACCATCAAACATTAAATATATTATTTCCTTATATTTATATGGATAGTATTTTTAAATAACATCCATATACACATACCAATATTTATTGATGTTAAGGTGGTTTTAATTACCACAAATATGTTGTTATTTATACATATTACTCCAACAGTACTTTGTATTTAAAAAATAGGGATATGGATCATACCATTGATGGCCATTGGCTGGTGTATCATATAAATATTCAGTAGGTTTTGTGTTTATTGACATGATTATTTTTCACTGAAGAAGGCATTTGCCGAAACCGGTTTGGATTTGGATTTATTTTGGGATATTTTTATGTCCTCAAAGATCACTACAATAAAGTTTTGGACTATTTATGCTGGCCTCTGGTGTTTTGTTCGTTTTGGTTTGGCCGAGCATGCTGTACGAGCGAGGCGTTGTGTTTTGACTGGACTGAAATAGCACCATGTTTCCTTTGGAGGAATGTCAGCAGTTTTTTAGGAACAGAGCAGGCCCGTTGGTTTGTTAATTTTAGGCCGCCAAGCCATTTAGTGATTTTGGGTATTCATATGATAGAGCATAGGGACTCCGATGACAGGGACCCAGTATGGTTTAGAGAGGATATAGCGCACCTGAGCAAGTTTGGATTGGATTCATTTAATGGACACCTGGCTTCGTTTTAGAAGGATTGGTGAAAGTTTTATGGTAGGTGAGGGGTAACTGCCTCTGTCAGGCTGGTGGGTGGAGAAGAGGGGCAGGCTTGTCCCTCTTCTATTTCCCTTCTGGTGTTAGTTATTGAACTCAAGAACTTTGGTAGGGGATGAAAGTGAGCGGTAGTACGCTGCTTTGGTAAGTGTGAGTAAATGACCAGCTGTGGCAATGCTGCTTATTTTGGGGCAGTGTGAGTTCAATATGCTGCCCCAATAAATTATTACATGGATGTTCATGCTGTGATACATGAATTTAAGAATGTTTGTTGATTATTAAAGTTTTGGTTAGAAACGTTTAATAAAGGTCATCAAATACCATTTTGGAGTGGTGGAAGTTATTGAAGGGGATTTGGAAAGATATAGTTCCTCTCAAAATGTGCAATATAAGGCAAAACATTAAACAAGGGGTATTTGAACACCTGAAGGATATAGAGCAGAGTTCCTCTTTCAGTCCCATGGTTCACTGTATCAATACTGTACATTCAGGGAATTTAAATTGTGTTAAGTGTGTAATGTTGTATGTTGTCCTTAGACTGTGAGGGGCAGCACTGATAATTTTTCACTGCAAGGAGATTCAAAACTGACTTCAGAATAAAGTTCTCTAACCCACAGGTTTGAGCCAAGAGATCAGTTAGGGAGGGGTATGTAGAATTTTTATGTGATTGATTGGATAACGGGTTATGCACACAGCAAGTTCATACCTAAATATGAATTCCCCACTCAACTACTCTCACATAAAAACTACAGCACCTCCTCACTTAATCCTTCCTTCCCCACTACTCTACCAAAACACCTGCACTCCATCTCCAGCCCTAACATCCTTGCTCCCCTTCCCAAGTCCTTAAACACCCCCCTTTTCCCCACATTTCGTCTAACCACCAACCACCAAAAGTGTCTCTGGACAAATTGGTTCGTTCCCAAACCTCATTTAATGCCATATGTAAAATACTGTTATTTTTAAAGGACGACTTTAGAGCCTCTGCATATCTTTTTAAAGGTGTGTAATTCCCTAGTGACAGGGTTTTATGAGTCAATAAAGTGACATTATTTCATGTAGTCCATTTATTTATGTATTTTTTATACAAGTTCTAGTATTGGTTTATTTGTAGCAAGATTGATCTTTGTAGCATATGTCATTAAAGATGGATTGTGTATGAGTCTGTGGGACATGACTCATTTAAAGTTTCTCAGCAAAAAGATGAGTAGCTGAGATAGCCTGAGACAGCTCATGTGTTTTCACAGGATAACAAAAATAAAAGAATCTAATATATTCTAAAGTTCCCTGAAACCTTCTTAAGCTTCTGTTAAGCTTCTGTCAAATACTGAATGGACTTTGGTAGGAAACCCTTTTGCAGCCTGCTGTCTCTTTAGCATCCTGCCTACTATATGAGAGTTGAGCTTTTTTAAAACAACTGGAGTTTTTTATTTTTGTTCAGCAACGTATGTATCTCCCCATTCAGCTGCTCTTGTGAGGATTCATACACTGGGCTTCTAGCCAGAAGCACCATCTTAGATGTTTCTGTAGTTTCATTTTGCAGCTGTGATATATTTGTAAAACAAGAATTCCAGATAAAATATCTTCAATGTTGAATGTGTGCCCTTAGAAAAAAATAGTAGATGTGTAATACAATGTGGGAGGTTGAAGTGCAAAACAGATATTGGTGATTTCATCCATTTTATCTCTAGAAGCTATTTATTGTTTCCAGACTGTAGGACAGGAGTGGATGGAATGTGGGCACTGTAAGTAGAAAGTATTCTGGCAACGGATGAAAAATCAAATGAAAAGAGCTCACGTAATGAAGGATATTAGAAACCAGCCATTTTTCTATAGCAGTAAATGACTGATGTCTAACTGTGTGATTAACTAATTTTGAGGCACGATAGTTAGGAATGTCTCCTAGATTTGCTAGATTTTCATCTTGAATAAACTTGTATAGTAATCTGGAAATGGCAGATAACATCTATTTAGACTAAGCACTGAGATCACTGACACATGAAATGCAATTAAAGTCACCAGTAATGATTATCTGGGTCTATGTTAAATCATCGAATGCTTTAAAAAGAGAATGATGATTTATCAAAGCCATGTAAGTGAAAGCTTACAATCTCGAATGCTTAGAACAGCGATTTTTTTCCCTTGGAAAAAAATCGCTATGCCACACAAAAAAAAAAAAAAGAAAAAAAATGTTAAAACATTACATAAAGAACACCCCTCCCACTTAAATATACCAACTCTGAGATCGGACTGCAGTCATGAAAATGGCAAAGTAATGGAAGCGGCGAAGCGATTTCTTTCCCAGGAAAATAATTCACTTATATGCCGTTTCGCTATTTTGCCTTTTTGTGCTTTCAAGTTCGATCAAAATGCATTCAAAAGAAGGCATCTTCAATCATTTAATAGGAACCCGATTATTTCCTGGGGAAAATTCATAAAGGAGATAAAAAACACATACTGTTGGAGCACTTCCTGCTTCTGGGAGTCAGTAAACAGAGGCTAAAGTTTTTTGCTTTTCAGCCAGACATCCTGTTATGGATACTGAAGCAGCAAGAAGTCTCAACATAACTTTGTTCAGGGACACGAACACTTCTAAGTTTTATATAAAATAGTTTGTTTTTATACACTTAATAGGTGAGGTTGCTGCTAGAATTTTTTAACCAGCTTTTGGTGTTCAATAAAGGTAAGATAGCTTTCTTGCAAAGTCCATTATTGTTCAGAAAATGAGCTTCATATCAAGTATATAAAAAAGAATTGCACTAAATTGCTTTTCAGCAGCTAGTTTAGCAAAAGGATAAACTAGATAATAACATATCTAATCTGGCTAATAAATATAAGAAAGCAAACATTTAAGCCATCAAGAATGAAAAGAGTCCGGAGCTATACTTTTACTGTTAAGAATTCTAAGGAAAGAGAAGAAGAGAATCATAAGACATGTTAATAAAATATCAAAAGCACAAGGAAAAGGTATTTGCATGTGCACCCATGACATTTTTGTCTAAATGTGCTAACAGAATTAAATGCACTATTCCGAAATTATTGCTCCACTTTCTACAGGGAAGGCATCAGGAGTACTACAAATCCATAGTAAGAATTATGGTGCGGTTCTAAGATAGGAGTCCAAATGTAATGTTTTGCCAACACAGGAATGAAATGATATATAGATATATATATATATATATATATATATATATATATATGTGTGTGTGTGTGTGTGTGTGTGTGTGTGTGTGTGTATGGTAGACCATCGATTAAAAGTTGTCTGCTTCATGTTTATTTTTTAGTCTGTAGCGCATAAGAAAATTGCCCAACTCTAATTATTGGAAGAAGGAATTAAATATACAAAAATAATAATTATATGTGTAGTATCAGACCATGCAGAAACAATGCATCCATAAGAATTATTTCTGTAGTATTAATATTTAAAATAGAGTGTCAAAGAAGGCAGAAATGTGGCATTGAATCGAGAGATTGTGACTGTTAATACAATACTCTGACCCCATGTAGAAATCAGGAAAAAGGGGGTTGATGATGATGATGATTAATATTTAAAATAGAATTAGCTGAACAGTTATGATGCAAAGAAAACAGAGAAATAAACCAACAACATGTATGTGAGCAATACTTAATGTAAACAACCAGAGCAGACATTAACATAATTACTGTAAACGGCATGTTCATATATTAAGTAAATTGCTTTAATTTCCAAACATTTTACCCTTCACAGTATATCTCAAGTATTAACGGTGTAAAAGCATATATGAAAATAATATCTAAAAAACAAGCACACCCATATACTACTGTTTCTCTGATTCTCACATAGTCCTCTAATAAAACCAGTAAAGAAATAAATAAACTAGCTTACAATATTCATTTCCCCTGCAGCATTAAACCCAGCATGACACTCTGTACATGGATATGAATGCATACTCTATTAAAACAAACTTAGTCATGCATTTTCTATAGCAATGAGAGCAGGCAATGAGGTCTCAGCTGAGGAGCCTTGCAATTTGTAACAGGAACCAACATAGTGCATTTAATTAATGGCAGTCAAACCAGTTTATATGTAAGAAACCAAGCAGCCCGAATCAAGAAAACTCATACTGCACTTATAAAAGAAAACCACTTTGACATCACACAAAGGAGGTGCATTGATCAAATGGCACATGCACTCTGTTTTATCTGAGAACAAGTAATATTAAAAGTCTAGGAAGAAACTATGAATGTTTATGCTGACATTGCAGGTATCAGGCACTAAATGGTAGTTTTTTTTACAAAGCATCTGCACCCTTAATGTAAGCATTACTTTAATCAGCTAAAAAAAGTGAAATAACATTGACTGTTAAACTAAACTTAACAATCGGGGATTCTGACTTATGGTTCTCAAAAAATCAAAAAACTGAAATTGTATTTTGTCAAGATGAAATACAGAACTCATACCTGTGATTTTTAAAGAGTAATTAATTTCTAATCATTGCCATGATTTCATTATAATTTCCCAGTGCAACAGTTGTTGTGTCTTTTGGCTTTTTCCGGTTAGGGGTCGCCACAGTGGACTCCGGTCTGCTAATGATTGGCAGTAGATTTTTACGTGCCGGGTTGCCAGCCCTGACACACAACCTTCAACAAAGGTACACCCATTCACGCATGTCTCCAGACAGAAGACCCTCTAGCTGAGAATCAAACAGGACGACGTCACTGTGAGGTGACAACTCTACCGCAGCACCACCACTGCAGTATTCCCAGTGCAACAGTACACATGTATAATTCAATAATCTCGCTATAGAACACATTAAAACAAGATGATAGGATCATACCTGATAAATAGGAGAACCAAATACAAGTTGTGGTGAATGCATTTCATTTTCTGACATAAAAATGCCAAATTCCACAAAACCCTCTGCTTTTTGAATGTTTAGATAGTCTAAATTTGAGATTTATCAATATTTTCCGAGAAAAAAAGGAAAATTGGTGTCCCTGATGATAATCTATGATCATAATAAAAAAAACTGTTTATCTGAGTTTTAAACATATAAGCAGACATTCTGTAAAGAAGGAATACATATAAATATCATATATAAAATAAATAACTGATAGGGAGATCAGGAAATTGAGTTCAAGTCAAAGAATTTCTCTGAATGGCTTACGAGGCCAAAATACAATAACCTGCAGCTGTTACCACATGCAAGAAGCTGATTGACAGCACCATTGTGTTGGTATTTAAAACAGTTGAAATGGTTAAGGACTGTGAATATTTTTGCTGCTTAGATTTGGAATCTGCTTTGGTAGGAGAGGTACGTTACAGTGATATTCTCCTGCAGCACCCTACTCAGTTGCCTCTTGGTCTTTCAGGACTCTTTCAGCTTGTGGATATTAGAATATAAATTCTGGCTCTGGATGAATACTGTCTCGATCTGACAAGAAGACTTTAAAATTATATAGATGCAGGGTAGATAAATGAAAGCTCTTTTTCTTAAAGACTGAATGACTAGTAAGAGGTTTTTTTTTGTGCTTTTTAGGAATTTCAGTGAAGATAACAGTACTTACAGGCATTTATTTAGTGCCCACACTCTTTTTTTGTACTGGAGTCTTTCCTTTGTATGACTGGAATCTGATAATAGCAAAATATTTATTTTCTTAAAAAAAATCTTTATTGAAAGGTCGTGGCCAAGATGGTGAGCAGCTAACAGCCCTTTATTTTTGCTCTGCTTCATTTTAACATCTCTGACAGGATTTTAACAGAAGAATTCAAAGAATACATTTCAAAACTTGATGGTTGTATAAGTAAATTACTTCTGAATAAAGTATTACAAGAAAAATAAGTTTGAAGCCTTTTTCATTGCCTTTTCCTGTCAAGAAACTAATTCCCTCAGAATGAGCCACTCTTAGCCCAGTGTACAGGACAATACAATGAAGAAAAATATTCAGTCTATACTCGGCAACATCAATGAACTTTCTATAAAGATGGACAAACTTGAAAGCAAATTAGACAACATTAAGGAGGGATGTAAAAAAACAGGTAGAAGTGTTGAGTGAAGCTCTTAAATAACAATCTTCACAAATTTCAAATATGGAAGAGGCAATGACTGATTTAGATGGAAGAATGATTGAGAGTGAAAATACTACTGAATTTCCTCTGAAACAAAATTACTTATTTCAGGAAAAAATGGAAGAGCCAGAAAACAGATCCAGAAGGAATAACATTAGGATTTATGGCATCCTAGAGAAAGAGGAGGGATACAGTATGATTTTATTTCTAAAGACCTGGCTGCCTAAGACATTGAACCTGCCTGAAGCTCTTTCTTTCAGTATTGAGAGGGCACACAGATCACTTTTCAGTACATCAGTAAAGAAAAATCCACCTACACCTCGGTCAGAGATGGTTAGATTCTTTTCTAAACAAGATAAAAATCTTGCAAGAACAATAAAAACCACTCGTATGCAGGTCATTGTGTCCATAGCAAAACTACAACAAAGTATCCAAAAACAACAGGGGGACACAAGCAAGGCTCCAGGTTATAAAGCTTTAATCAGGCACAAGTGCTTTCACATCTGCTTCTTCAGGTGTATAAAAACAAACTGAAACTAGTCATACTTTTAAACAATGCTGAATGCATCACATGACACTACATCACATGTCTATATATACTCCATTGCTATAAAATATTAAAGCTATATGGTAACCACAAAATAACTAAATATTCAAAGAAAATCATAAAAATATAATCAGAAAATATTCTTATATACTTTGTGCACTATGAAAACATTATTAAAATACATATTCTTAAAAATACTTTACCTACGTAGATGTCTGGCCTTTAACTTTGGTCGCAGTGGTATTTGTTCATTGAGACCATGTCCCATGTCAGCTTTGAATGAAACTATCCATTTAGCTACCTGTTTTATTACATGTGACGTCCACCCTGTTTTACTCACAAAACTCCTAGCAATGGCCATAAACTTAAATTTATGTAGGTTGTTAGTATTCACAACATGTTTGGCCAGGGCATTACTACTGCTTTGTTTACCTGTGCGATAAATGTGTTCTCTAACCCTCTCCTTGAGTGTACAGTCTGTTTTCTCAATATAAAACTTCTTGCATACTACACAGTGAGCGAGATACACTATATGCTGTGTACCACATGTAGCTTGTACTTATACAGCCGGTCCTGATCTGGATGTAAAAATTCATTGCTTACATCTATATACCCACAGTATGAACATTTTTCACAAGGCTTTTTCCCCATACCACCCACAGGTGTTTTCTCTTCTCTGGGTGCACATAATCATCTCTTCAAAGACCTTTGATTTCAAACAAAAATTTAGGTTCATTCTCTATCCATTTTGTGACCACCTTGTCAGTGGTCAATATCCCCCTAGTGTTTACATATAATGTTCATATAAAACCCAACATCACTAGAGAAGCTTAATGGCACCTTTAACTTAGGCTTATCACCACTGGTCTCTTTTTCCTTAGACCATCTATCTGAATAATAAGGTATAGCCTTAGTATGTCGCAAACTAACTACTTCTTGTATTTGCTTCTGTACATCTCTCTCCCCATAGCCTCTGGCCAGTAAATCATTCCTCGTACTGTTCAATTTTTGATGGCAATCTGCATCCCTAACATTCATCTTAGATGCTCTAAAAACCTGATTCCTAATGACATTAGCAAACACATAGGTGGGGTGCATACTTCCTGTGCTTAAAAGATGGTTAACATAACATTCCTTTCTGTACAAGCATGTATATATGCTCCCTTTTTCAATATTTACTTGAACATCCAAATTATTCTCTTATATGAGACAACAGATGTAAACCTTAGAAAAGTGGTGGTTGTATTTAAATACATAAGAAATTCCAAAAACTCCTTTTCTGTACCTGCCCATAAAATAAAAAGGTCATCTACAAATCTATGAAAAAACAAAACTTTGTTCTGATATAGGCCATTCAATAAAAACTCATGTTCCCATACAACCATGACAGCGTTGGCATAGCTATTGGCACAAGACGTGCCCATAGCTAAGCCATTACACTGCCAGTATAGATCATCACCAAACAGAAAAACATTATGTTCTAAAACAATGCTCAGTAAATTCCTCACTAGTATAAGTTTACTTTCAGAGAAATCAGAATACATTTCCATAAACCTAGTTAAACTTTCCAAACAATCACATTGGGTATAACAGTAAAAAGAGAGACCACATCATGTTACCATGAGGACACCTTCAACAGAGTGGTAATTATTATAGCAATAACCACGCCTAATGTGTGGCTAAATGGTTACCGGGTTTGGTGGTTTGGTGCGGTAGGAGAGGGACCAAACAAAGCCAACCGTGATGGTAGCATAACCCTTACCTACACCTTATTGCTATTATTATTATATTATATTAGTTTAAAAAAAGAAACTATTGCTGCTTAAATAATGGCATAATAATACCTGTTTGCTGCCCTTCTCGATGTCGTGTCTGGCATTCTGGCAGTTTCTGATGTACTGCTACCGCCTGCGCTGCGTACATCAAGCAGCAAAAAGCCAGAAGAAAGCAAGATCTCTGCTTTTTTTTTTGTGTTGTTAAGCTATGTTAAATATACATAACATGGCAAACGAAAATAAAAAAAATAACGCAGCGGATATATGTTCTATATTTAAAAAACTTATGTTAAACTAATTTAACATAAAAAAAAACAAAACTAAATGCTTTCTTAAGCTTTTTCTTATGTTTTTTTATTTTAAAAAATCGGTTTAACGAAAATGTTTTAAAATAATGACAGCGTTAAAATAATTTCCGGAGATTTCCGCTGTTTATTTTTAAACAATTTAACATATTTTAGACAGTGTTTACAAAGCGAGAAAGACTAATGGAAAAAAAAAAGTCCGGCTTAAGACCTTTTTCGATGGCCATACTTATGCCATTGGCACGCCACGCTGGCCAATCGGTTGGGGGTCATGGTATAATTAAAGTGTATAAATCTCTCAAAAACTGTTACGTCTCTCTTAACACATGCTCTATACTATTTAAAAGTGGTCTCAATCATTTTTCAATGAAAATGGATGCCATTTCAGTACACCAGTATCTACTGGGCACTATAGGCCTCATGGGTGGGTCAGTAGTGCTCTTGTTTAGTTTAGGCAAACCTTGGATAATGGGTGTAGTAGGTAAGGTAACCATAAAATAATATAACAGACTGTTATCTATCATGCTGTTCAAAAACATATGTTTTAATTGCTTATGCACTTTTTCTATGAACAGCTTAACCCTAACAGGGGGCAGTTTCTCATAAAAAACATCTTCCTTCAGCATCTGAGACAGTGAAATCATACTTATTTTTATCCATAATGACTATAGACCCTCCCTTATTGGCAGGCCTGATTACTGTTGTGTCAGTCTTCTGTAAATCCAGTAAAGCTTCATGCTCTGATTTTGTTAGATTATAAGATGTTTTCCCCTTGTAATATTTATGCCTATTAAAATCATTCAATTGATGTACATCCTCTATGCACATTTTTTCAAAAGCATTAACTAATGGGTTAACTGCAGGTATAAATGTGCTAGGTTTTTTACAAACATGACTACCTTGTATATGTGCAGTCTCTGTGCCATTAAACTGCATTTTTAACATCAAATTATGTGCAAAGGTCTTTATATCAAATATAACACCTGGAATTCCAGTCAGACCTATCAGTGGTTATGAAAGACAATCCTTTTGTAACAAATTAAACTCATCTTGAGATAGAACATGACTGAATAAATTCCATATCAAGTCTTTCTTTGGTTGAAAAGAGTTTTCTTTATATTGTATGGGCTCTCATTCAACCCATCATGGTTCCTCTTGTTCCTGCTCCTGCTGCAACCTCTGCTCTGTTGTTCCAAGGCAAGTAGCTTTTGTTCTCTTATAGGTAGCGGGAAATTCAAAGGGATATGGCTGACCAAGTCTGCAGATGACTGCAAGCTGGGTGCTGTCATCAATTCCCCTAGTGATGCGGACATCCTCCAAGAGGGTCTCACCCGAACAGATGACTGGTGCCAGAAACATGGCCTCAAATTGAATGCCAAAAATACATCATCCCCTTTGGCGACAGTGACGTCCCCACAAATTATCACATTGATAATAAGGTCCTAAGCACACAATTAGTCATGAGAGATTTGGGTACCCAGGTTGATAGCAAACTGACTTTGAATCGCCATATTGTCTCCAGTGTAGAAAGATTTCTACATTGACCACCTATCTCATCCAGGGACAAGGTGGTCATAAAATCCCTGTATTCTTCTCTTATAAGACCCATTATTATGTGCAGTGCCCCTTTTGGCATATAGCTCACAAAGCACATACAGCAGCTGGAGAGACCACAGAGGTTCCTCAACAGGAGAATCCAGGGCCTCAAATATATATACACTACACAGATAGGCTAAAGGCCCTGTTCTTCTACTCATTCTCCTACAGACTCATCAGAGGTGACCTCTCTCTGGCATACAAATCAATTTCAGACCCCGCCCTGATAGGACTGCTGCATATTTGCAAGTCAAACTCCACTTGAGTAACCTGCCCATGTGACCTCAACCTGGTCTGTGACACCTTGTTGGCGGGACAGATTTGTGTCCCAGAGATTCTCCCTTTTGTGGAATAGACTCCCTCTCCACATCAAATAGAGTAACTCACTGACCCTTTTTAAGGATAGCTGGATGAGGAACAGAAAATGCACCCCTGGGATTCCACCTGAGTCCCTGCTGGAAAGTGGTGCTGACTTGTTGGAACATGGGCTAAATTCTTGGCTATGCTTGTAAGGGCCTCAGGGCCAATAGCCTAGTAACATCCTATGATCACTAAATGATTAGCACATCATTAACACCTTTACTAGCTGAATTCTTAGCACACATTACTGGCATTCTTTCAGTACAAGATTTATTGTTAGGTCTCCTTTAAAGATTGATAGAAAGCTTGATATAAAATAACAGATGAAAACTTAAGAAAACATCCACATATGAACTATAGGAATCATTGTCTTATCTCCAATTATATTTAGTTACTCCCTTCTTATAATATTTAGTAGTTATTTACTGCTTAAAGTAACTTGCTAAGCCTTTATTTTAAAATGAAAGTTATAAATGAATGCTCACGATTGTCACAAGTTTATCTGTACATGCAGAGTTCCTGAAAAGATTTTATTTGTATTTGTGGAAGTACATTCAGAATTTCCTTTAAATATTTTATCTGTATTTGTGGAAGTATTTGAAAGTTGAGAGTTTCATTTTTTCTTGATTAAATAGCTTTGAAGCAATAATAATATTTAAGAATGAAGTGTTTGAATTTGCTCTGAAATGAAAAAGCTAAACAAACTATTTCTGTGCCTTTAGTATAATTTAACTTTAAAATAATCTATTTATTGGAGTGAGCACTTTTATATGCTTTGCAGACTTTAAAAGGTTCTATAAGTTGTTGTTCTTGTCTTATTCCTTAAAGTGAAAACTGACCATTCAACTCATCCTTTGAACAGGAAGTGATGTATTGAAATGATGGAATGGGAATTGCATTGTGCTTTATAGGTTCATAGGTTCATACTAGGCTATCTGCCCGAGGGCATTTACAAGCCTAGCCCATCGTTTTGTGGCTTACGCCACCCCTTTAGTATGGGGAACTAAACCCATTATTTTGCATAGGTTCATAGGTTAAAGTTTACACCTCTGCAACTCGTGCCATTAGGTTCATAGGTTACTACTAGGTTAACTGCCCTTGTCGGCCATTTTAAGCCTAGCCAATTACCCCATATGAGAATCAAACCCTGCACCTTGTGTCTATAAGGTGAACAACTTAACCATTAGGCCACCCTCCCAACATTGATAAATTAACTTAAAATCATTCATAGCTAGGATTAAAACACATTGTATTAAATCATGCATAAGGAATATACACAATTCATGTAATAAAATTAAAAAATGAGCTTTAAAACTAATAATAGTTTTTTTTATAATTTTGATTGCTTGTTATGTATTAACAGATTGCTTGTTATACAGTAACAGAATGACAACAATGCAGTTTATAGTAAGAAACTTCTAGTAGGACACAAATTACTATATTTTGTCATATTTCATTTATAAATCGCAGATAGATTATATTTGATAGATTTTATAAAAAAATATTTGAGGTTAGTTCAATTCCTTCTGATATAATGCCTAAACAAGACAGTGGATTGTTTGCAAGTAATGAAAGTATATAACAAAAGAAGGAACTAGAATAATGATTTCCTGACATATAATGGAAGGTATATCTGTTCTTTCAAGCAGCATAGTACATATGGATTATAACCGAAGTACCGAGTTCATACAAATAGTAAATGGTATAAGATAGTATAAAAAGGAAGAGGAGGAGATAGAGACAAATAGACATGTATATACTGTAACTAGTAGACTGTTGTATAAATAATTTCATACATGATAAATAAATAATAAGATGCAACTTCCTGACCTTTATAATAACATATGTGAAATTAACATCTGATATCCTTTTATTGTAGAGGACTAAGTAGAGGTTGTAACAGATAATGGGAACAATGGTAACTAACCTGGCTTATTATTATAGTGAAATGGGACCTAAGTAGCCTTTTCTCTCTTTCTTAATAACATACAGAAGGGCTTTCTTAAAATGATTCATATCAAGATAGGGAGCATACATGCACAAAGCAGAAGCATGAGCTAAGTGCAGTTAGTCTACTGGGGAGCCTGATGTGTAGTTGTTTTTTATTTTATCAGCTAACTAAGAATATGCTATTCCATGGCAGAATGTTTTATGGTTATATTGTTAGATAATATTCTAATTGTTTTAATTTTTTTGTACATGGCTGACTGCTTTTTTTATTTTCTTTGAAGTATATAATAGTTCTTCACACAGATGTATTTTAAGTAATATTTTAAAAAGGATAAAAAATGAGAAGGACATAACTAGATAATCCAAAAGGAAAACAAAAAACAGGAAGCATGTCTGTGTCTGCATTCTCTGTTTCCTCTTCATTTTTTTTTGTTTTCCTTTCAGTAATATTTTCTCTTACAACTGTCTGATTTTAAATGTCTATCTATTACTATTAATGGATTAAATAATCCATTAAAGAGAAGATGCCTGCTTAAATGCCTGAAGTTACACAAAGCTCAAATAGTCTTTTTACAAGAAACAAATTTACTCAATAATGATGTTAATAAATTATCGTTAAAGAATTATTTAAATCTGGCAGGCTCTGGTTTTAGATCTAAAAGAAAAGGCACTCTCATTCTGTGGAAGAATTTTCCCAGTTATGCCCTATGTTGATAAAATGGTATGTTAAACATTGTTGTAATTGAATGGTATAGGAAAATATATACTTCGGTAAAGTCTTATTTTGATACCAGGGCTAGGAGCTAAAGATACAAAAAAATATCGAAACACCATAGCCTATTATATGAAAGGTGAGATCATTTTGGCTGGTGATTTTAACTGTATCATATCTGATAAAGACACCACTGCTAATAAGAAGCCTAGAATTATGTCTTCAGCTAAACACTTACCAAATTTTGTATGAACTTAAAGGATATACTTTATTTATTTGACATTTGTTTACCGGGATGGTCTGACTGGGTCTACAGAACCCATTTTCAGCAGAGGTCGGGGGAGAAAAGCTCCACATACAGTACAATACAAATACAGTATAATCCAATACAATAAAGATTACGTTAGAAATACTATACAAAAAATAAGTTGAAAGAACAAACTGGTACAAGATGCTGTAATATATCACTACACATCCAGACAATTATGTACTGTTAACAGACCATAATAGTCACTTTCATCATACACGATGTAGACAGTGTCCAAAAAAAAATAGTACATGGGTACTGCAATGTGTGACATTGACTGTTATAGTATTTGCAAAATAGAATGTTAGTTTCAGTTAGGAAAATAGCAGCCAGAACGTTAGTGATGCAGATATATAGCGAGAGAGAGTTAAGAAGAATCGAAGCAGTAAAGCCTGAGCAGTAGCTTAAGGATATGGTACAGAAGCAGCGAACAGAAAAGGAAGAATTGAAAATTAGACAGGCTTTATGCAGGAGCAGAGCCATGTATTTTTGAGATGATTTTTTAAAAAGGCTTTGATAATGTGTTAGGCCAGGCATAGACCTGGTAGCTAGTGGTAGTGAATTCCAATGTATAGAGACAGAGTATGGATACAGAGAGTGAGCAGGTTTTCATGTGGAGTTTGAGATAACTAAGAGATTTTTGTCTTCTGATTGTAGGGATCGATTTGCTGTGTAAGGTGTGACTAGATTGACTAGTGCAGGGCAGGCAGTAGGCCTGAAAATAAGGTTGCGCAAGGTGGATAGCTGAATAAAGGCAAGTTGGTTGGGTAGTTCAAGCCACTTTAATTCTATGAGTGGTTTACAGTGGTGTGTGTGATATTTAGAGTTTGTGGCAAACTTTGTTGTAGCACTGTTCCAACTTGCTTAGGGTATAATTTCATAAGTTAGTTAAGATAGGGGCACCATAAAGAAGAGAGGGAAGTAAAAATGTTTTTGCAAGGGTAATTTTGCTTGGTGCAGTAAAGAAATGTTTGTTTCTATATAAGACTCCCAGTTTTTGATGAGTTTACTTTATATTTTGGTGCATATGGGGGTCAAATTAAACTTTATTGTCAATGATGACACCTAGAAATTTGGTTTCCTGCACTATTTCTATGGCAGTATTGTCTGATGCAAGGATGTTGAAATAATCAGTGACAGGGGAGATGTTTTTGGGATGAAAGAGTACTAGTTTTGTCTTCTTTGGATTAAGAAAGAGTTGGGCATTTCTTAGCCAGGATTCAACTGTTGTAAAGGACAGTTGAGTTGAGAGTAGTCCTGATAGTGATTGAGCAGTGCAGATTATGGTAGAATCATTAGCATATTGAATGAGGGTCCCAGGGTGAGAGGCAGTGTGAAGGTTGTTTTTGAAAATGTTGAAAGAGTAAGGGTCCTAGGATGGAGCCTTGGGAGACTCCAGAAGGGTTGTAGAGAAAGGGTGAGAGTTTGTTGGACCATTTCACTGCTTGTTTACGATCCTTGAGGTAGCTCTGAAACCATTTTACCATGTTATGTGAGAAGCCTAAATTAGACAGTCTGTTCAAAAGTAAGGGGTGAGGCACTGTGTCAAAGGCCTTGGAGAGATCAAGGAATACTGAGGCTGTAGAGCATCCTGCATCTCTGACCTTGTTCACGGTGTCTGTAAAAGATAATAGGGCTGTAGCTGTGCTGTGCTAGGTCAGAAGCCATGTTGGGGTTTGGTTAAAAGATTGTTTTGCAATAGATATTGCATTACCTGCTGATGGATACCTCTCTTGAGAAATTTGGATATGAGTGACAAGATGGATATAGGATGGAAATTGGATGGATGGATACTTGAACTAAGAAAAGTAAATTTGCTTCATTACAACCATTATTATTGGAACTCAGACAAACGTTGACAAGGTTTTTGTTGCAGGCAATTAAATTTCAAATAGAACAGAAGTTTCCATAGTTTCATATCCATTATCAGATCACAATGCTACTGTATTCAACATTACTTTAACAAATACTGCCTTAATTCCTCATAAAAGACCACCACTTGTTGTTAAAATAAAAGGATTTAAAGAGTGGCATGTAAATGAGATCAAGAACTTTATAGAAATAAATACAAATGGTAAAGTAAATGATAGCATCCTTTGGGACCCACTAAAGGCTTCCTAAAATGGTAGAATTGCATGCTAATATATGAACAAAATAAAAGATTGGGATAAAGAATCAAATACATTACAAACTACACTTGATAGAATAAAGTTAGACCTAAAACCAAATGACACTATCTCAATCTGAACTAAAAAATCTGAATCAAAATATGTTGAAATTCTAAACCATAAAAAGTGAATAAACCTAGAAAAACTAACACTTTACAAATGTATTCATTGAACCCATCAAGCTTACATAAACTTGCTATTAGAGTTAAGAAAATTACATTACGAATAAATAAAAAAGGAAAGAAAATGGATATTAAGGGTATTCTTGAGTGCATTAGAATATTCTATGAAAATATAAATACAAATTTAAATAGCTTAGTAAATGAAGAGATAGTAGTTACTTTCCTTAAAGAAAATATAAAGAATAAATTAACAAAACAAGAATTAAATAAAAATGATAAACGTTTTACATTAAAAGAAATAAAACATTAAATTAAAAAGTTAAAAACAATAAGGCTCCTGGTTTAGATGGTCTTATATCTAATCTATATAAACTATTGCCAGATAACACAGTCTTTATACTAGAAAAAGCTTTCAGGAAAATAAAAACTACTTCAGAAGTTCCCCATCATAGAAATATTCCCTCATTTCACCTATTCTAAAGCAAGACAAAGATCCTACAAAATTATAGACCCATTTCACTCCTAAATGTTGAGTATAAGATGCTGCTGTGTATTCTAGCAAATAGAATTAATCTAATAATACATTAATTAATTAACAGCAATCAAACAGGTTTTATTTTGAATAGACAAGTACAACATAATATAATAAAAACACACACATTAATAGACTATGTAAATAAAAATAAAAGAGAACTATCATTAGCCGTGATTTAGACGAACCATTTGATTCAGTCAGTTGGCCTTATTTATTTAGTACTGAGCTGATACAAGTGAATTTTCAATGGTTATTGATAAAATTGTAATCCTAGTCACAAACTGGAATAAATTTTTCTTTACTATGAAGAATGCGGCCATACTTCTTATTGGTACACAGCACCTTTCTTCCAACTTTCACCAGCCCTAACCCCCATACTTTTCCCCTTTTCACCCTGCACATTTTCTTTCCAACATACCTGCACACTGAACATATTTTTTTGTATGATTGTTTTTCTTTGGGATTCCTATAACCGGGTCATCCCGCTCCATTCGTCCTCGCTCCACTCAGGCTCTCTCCACTCCCCTTCCTACCCACCCCCACACTTATTAGATTTATACTCCCTACACTCCTCCCCTCTTCTATCAGCCAATCTCTCATACCCAACCAATTTGACCCCTCCCCTTCAACCTACTTCTCCCCCACCCAACTTTCTATCACCACCCCTCAACTACCTTTCCCCTTCTCTTAAACTTCTCACATACTGTACTATCCATTTTACCAATCAAGCTTAGCCCTTCTCTGTATATTACTTACCTCTCTTCTTTTGAAACATTTTCACTACTTCTCATTATTCTCTTCTAAAACGCAACTTACTCACCACAACACTCAGTCACCTTATACTTCCCTCACTATGTCACTACTTTACTTTACTATTCCCCTCCTCCACCTCCTATCACTGTCAACATCCTATCATACATCTCTGAATTTCATATCACCAATTCCTACCCTTTATCACAGTTACCACTCAGTCTGCAACCCACCCACATTTCTCATCTCACCATACCTATTCCCAATCTCTCCCTCCAACCTCTTTACAATAAAAAACAACCCTAATGTATCTCTTTCCAATTTTATAACACATAGAACTCCCTATACTCTAAACCAACTCTCCCCAGTACTTGGCTTCCCTGACTCTACTCCTGGACAGGGATAACCACTCTGATTCACTACTCCTGGATGGGGAAATTCAGCCCAACCCAAGACCTAATTCATCCACCTCTCTCAATCAACCCTACCCCTCCACATCACTCACTACCCCAAGCCCATTCTCCTCCATCTAAATCTCTAACTATTTTTTCTCTAAATATCCAAAGCATTGTAAACAAAATCCCAGCATTGCATGCCTGGATCCATCTTAACTTTCCTGACATCCTTACCCTGTCAGAAACATTGTTAAAACCCCACATCTCCACCTCTGAAGTCCTACCCCCAGGAAATAACATCTATCGCATTGATAGAACAAACAAAAGAGGTGGAGGCATAGCCATCCTTTATTCTGACCAACTTACTCTTTCTCCACTCCTTACTTCCTTACCCAGCTTTGCCCCTGCTGAAATCCTAGTTGTAAACTGCCATCTCAACCCTCACAAAAATTTGCCATTGTATCCATTTATATCCCCCCAGGTGACAATATCCCTATTCTAGAAAACTTTCTCTCCTGGCTAATTCAACATGTTCCCTATGAAACTATTATACTTGGTGACATCAACATTGATTGGACTTCACTATCCCCCTCTTCTTCAACTCACAGCCTCAATCTATTTGGTTTCCACCTGCTTATATCCTCCCTTACCAGGACCAACAAAAACTCTACTACAAGTTCCATACTGGATTCGATCCTTACTTCTGACCCCAGTCTCTATCATAGCCTTGGCATCCTTTCCAACTCACTCAGCGACCATTCCCCTACTATATTTATAGAACTTATAAACATTCTCCCAAACAACACTATTGCAGGGAATGTTGTACTCTAACTCAATTCTACCCCATTAAGCTCAACACTATAATGTCCAACATCAGCTGGACCTTCTTTCATAACCACCCCCTTAATGACGCAGCAGCTACTTTAAACAAGTCATTCCGCAATGTTCTCAACTCTATGGCTCCAACCAGAAAAATTTAGGTAACATCAAACTGTGCCCCCGGCTCAATAAGCAAACACACTCTATTATGCACCAGAGGGATATTGCCTGGAAAACCTGGATCAAAAATAAACCCCCTACCATACTTCAACATTACAAACAACTTAGGAACTTGAGTAAAAAACTGGTCATTAAAGACAAAAAAAAATTCTTTAACTCCAGCCAAAGTAGCCCACACAACAACCCTAAGAAATTTTGGAATACAGTTAATAGAATCCTATATCCCAGCAAATCACCAACCCCCAACCACTTCCCTCTCAACTCAGCCACAGAGACTGCAGCACTTTAGTTAATAGAATCAGTTCAAAAACAAACACAAAAAGGCCCACTGCCTCTTCTCTACCACTACCTCCCAGTCCCTCTTCCTCCATTACCTTGTCCTTTCAACCTGTTACCACTGCATTCATCAAAACACAATTGAACAAACTCAAAGCTTGTTCTCTATCAGTTGATAAATTACCCCCCCAATTCCTCAAAATCGCTGCAAATTCAATTGCCTGCCCTGTATGTATCCTTATAAATTGCTCTATTACCAAAGTCCTTGTCCCTGACATTTGGAAATCCTTTTTCACAACCCCTCTCCACAAAGGAGGTAACTCCACAGACCCATCTAACTATCGCCCCATTGCCATTCTCTCTGAACTCTCCAAAATTCTTGAGAAATGTATCCACACCCAACTACTTAAACTTTTGCTAGATAACAATTTTCTTACTCCCACCCAACATGGATTCAGACCCAACCACAGTACATCTACTGCACTACTCTCTTTCACCCAAACTGTAGCAGAAGCCCAGGATAATAAACTCCTAGTTTCATGTCTATTCTTTTATCTTTCAAAGGCTTTTGATACAGTCTCTCACCCCAAAATGCTATCCAAACTTTCTGATCTCCACCTGTCTACCCCTTCTATAAACTGGTTCTCTAGTTACTTATCAAACAGACAACAATCTATACTCTGGCAGTCGGTCACCTCTCCATTTCTACCCATCAACACTGGTGTTCCCCAAGGTTCCATTCTGGGACCTCTCTTGTTCAATGTCTTCACTAACACACTACATACCACTACTAACCTCTCTACACTCTTACAATATGCCAATGATTCAACCCTTATCACCATCACCCACAGTATCCCAGATCTCCTTGCACATACCCAAGACACCTGTACCTCCATTGAAACCTGGCTCATTGATAATCAATTAATATTAAACCCCCCCAAAAAGCTTCTACTTTTCCTTCCAAAAAAAGATTCATCTTAAATCTTACTTCTCTATTACCTCACTTAACAATACTACCATCACACCTGAACCCTATACTAAATTAGTTAGTGTAACTATCGATGATGAACTAAAGTTCGACATACATATCAATCAGTGTATAAAGAAAACCAGCCAAAAAACTGAACTTCTGTGCCATAATCATAAACTACTCTTACCCTCCACCAAACCTTCCCTTGCTGTATCTCTCCTCTTACCTGTCTTCTATATGCAGCTGCAGTACTCACTTGCCTTCAGTCAAATGTCCTCTTCAAACTAGAATAAACCTACCACAAAATAGCAAGATTTCCCTCCAACCAACCATATAACTCACACTACTGCCACGTCTTTAAGTCTTTACTCTGGCCTGAATTCCAAAAACAACTTCTTCCACAATTACACATTACACACTCTATACTCTACAACCCTACATCCTGTCCCTCCATATCAAACCCAGTATCACTCTGTAACCCCCATCGCCAGCTTCGCACATTTGACAAAAATCTTCTCAACATCTACAAACCCAATACAAATATTGGTAAATCCCTTTATAAATTCTCTGTTGCTCATATCTGGAATGCCCTCCCCTATAATATAAGAATTATCCCCCATAAAACCCAATTCAATCTTGAACTTAAAAACTACCTACTAAAGACCTGATCCTGTCTTTGTCAAACTCCTACTTGACATCTTACTGCTGTCCTGTTAATTCTATCTCCTGACTCTCTGCATACATCATATTTTTCTACTTTTCTCCCCAATACATCTATTATTGTAGACCTATAACCTGATTCTTGTAAATACTGCTGTACATAGACTTATTGCTGAAACCTATATATATATATATATATATATATATATATATATATATATATATATGTGAACTTTTTATTGCTGTTCTATAGTAACGCTATGCAACTTGTACACAACTCTGTAAAATTGTGATTTCTTATTTTCTATGTATAACAACTTCATATTTTTACCTTTGTAAATATATCTTTGTTTTAATACTGTGAAATGCATCTGGAGCATTTCTTCTTGGGTCTCCATTGAAAATGGGCCCCTGGATCAGTTGGACCAACATGGTTAACAAATGACAAAAAATAAAATAAAATAAATAAATACATGTTTAATGTTTATTAAGATGGTAATTCTCACTAAAATATTATTTGTACCCAATCATTAAATTTGTCAACACCAACAAAAATTAATGAAAAAATTAATAGCATCATACTTAAGTTTTTTTGCATCCAAATAAACTAAGAGTTTATTTCAATTGGCACACAAAAGGTTGCGATAAAGGTAGAATAGGATTCTCTGATATTCAATCATATGGTACTTCAACTATTGTAAAAATTATTGCATTATGGATAAATTCATCATACGGATCAAAATGGAAGTTAATACAGCAGGTATTATTATATAAAATAACAAACATATTACTAATTATCATAAGCAAATAGTTAATAAGAGTTTTGCCTGGCTATTAAAAATATTGATTAAATGGAAACATTTCTTTTAATCAGATTCTCTATATAAATAATATCCTTTCTTCCTTCTTCCAGAAATTTGTGTATTCTAATTACTGTATTAAAGACCTAATATTTTCAATTTTTTTAATAGTATATACATATGAATGCTTAGAAACTCACACTTTCACTAGAATGGTAGATCTAAAAGAACAAACTAACTTAATTATTGGCATAGTTTTTAAATGAAACTGAAAATACATTCTGTTGAAAACCTAATGTCTAGATTCAATCATGATTCTAATAAATGATTAACACAACAAATATGTATGAATTTTGTAAATTCAAAGATAAATAAGATATTTAACTTGGATAAGAAATATTTCCTCCAAATATTGGAATTCCGAATTAATATTTATAATAAAGCAAAGGAATATACATCTTGCCACAGATTTATAAAATTCTTAGACTAGACTTTTTGCACTTAGACAATACTTTCTGGAGTTATTCCACAAAAAATAATAACAGAAGTTTTACCAATGAAGATAAAAAATAGTTTTAAAGTTAATAGAAAAAAAACTACATCTGCTTAATATTGGAAAATTTTTACCTGGTTATTGCAAAGAATATTTGTTTCACCTAACAAGGTTACTATTATGTATAAATCTATTAGAATCAAATTATGGAGATATGATTCTGAGGTAGCAGCTGATTGAATACATATGGTATATGAATGTGAGATAATCTCCCCTTTTTGGTAAGAAATTAATAACATTATTCTAGCACTATTGTTGAATATATGTAATATTTCCAAGTCACTGATTTTATTTAATGCTCCAATCCCTGAAATAATTCCAAAAACTCAGGTCCCTGTCCTCTGGTCAGTACTAGAAATAGCTAGGAAAATAACTGAAAACTGGAAAAGTAAAACTAATCCCTCTTGTACTGATTTTTTTTAGTATGACAAAAATTGTATGTCGTCATGAGTTACATATGATTAGGATGAAAATGTCTAATATTACTTATTCCTTTAAGTCGTGGCTAAAACTTAAAACTTTGCTTGAAAATATATACAAATAGTAACAGAAAACAAACCATAATGACATTTCATTTGTTATTTCATGAGGTATACATATGATTTCTTTTTAACAAATTTCAGTCACTCCATTACTGTTACATAAATTCCTCAATTCCTGCCTTCCATAAATTTCACTCCTCCTAAACACTATTCTGCATGCATTTCTCCCACAAATTCATATGTTTCTATGTCATTTGTTCCTTCCTTTTTCTAAACACACTCCTCCCAGTTCTTTTATCTCCATAATAGTATTCAGTGCTTCAGATAGAGTCAGTTTAGATTTTGGTTTCCTCCATCAAGTAATTGCTTTTTTATGTCAGCAGCACTAAACTTAGTAAGGCCTTAGTATAGCTGGATAATTCAAATCATGTAACCCAACTAAAAAAAAAAAAACATTTTTTTAGTTATAACCATTTACTCCCAAAGCATTTCTGATAAGGATCGCTATGGGGATTTTTTTAAATCTAACAGTTCATCTCTCTTCCCAAAACATGTCCACAGTTACCTGTCTGTTTTCCATCACAACTCCCAAGTATTTGCTCTCTGTCTGAGGAAAAATGTCTGAAGTCGGATCAGAATATAAAATTAGATATACAACACTTCCAAGTAAAAATCCTAAACCTTCTTTGTTGCATATTTGATGTGTGTGTGTGTCTCTCTCTCTCTCTCTCTCTCTATATATATATATATATATATATATATATTGTGTGTGTGTGTATGTGTGTGTGTCCCTGCAATTGCCATTTGTATTTTGTCTATCCGTTCTCTCTTCCAAATCTTTTCTAATCTCTTCTAGTTGAATGTTAATAGTTGTCATGCAATATCTTGTATCCCTACTGTTCAACTAAAACTCTTCATGAACTGGTCTTTCATTTAACAATCCCCTGTTCCTTTCTCTTGAACTATACTCTACCAGTTTCTATTAGGGAAGGTAGACTCTAACCTACAGTCAAAAAATTCTCCTTTACTTTAGTACTTTGGCACCACTTATTTGTTTCCATAACCTTGGCTCTATTGCTAATTGTCTTATAGTAACTTCCATCCCCCTCTTACCAACTTTCTACATCTCTAATTGCAGTCATACCTGTTAATAAAAATCACCTTTCTCCATTCCTCTATTGGATAGTTTCAAAAATGCTTTATGCTACCTTTTTAATATAATATTCTGTTTGTTTGTTTGTTTGTAATTCTCTTTAAGGACTTGCATCAGAAATCTTACTTTCCCCTCACTTCTCATTCCCTCCCATTTCATCATCATCATCCTCCCTTTCTACTTTGACTTGTAGCCTTGTGTGATGTATTTGAGCCTTAATAGTGTAGCTCAAATTATCAATTTAAATCAGATAGTTTGAAACAATCTTGATCTGTGGGGAGTCATTTTATCCTACTTATCTCTTGCCCACTTTCACTCCCAAATGTATTTATTCAACTTGTTATTAAAATAGTCCGCAACTTCTCCTCTGGTTGATAAAAATGTATCTGAGCTGTATATAAAATTATATAAATTATAATTATATAATTATATAAAATTTTCAGTGTTTCTATCTTACAATACATATTCATAATCAAGAGCTTCTGGCATCTCAGTTTTTGTATTAACTTTTTAGTCTCTTCCCACATATCTTTAGCTTCCATAATAGAATTCTTTTTAATCCACATGCCTAAATACTCCATCTTTTCATGTCTCTATAAACATGAGTATTGCCGAACCAATTCATGGGAGGGTATATAGTTTACTGGTTTACTATCATTTCCTCAAAATGACATTCTGCAAAAAATAATATCGGAAATTAGAACAATGAGCTAAAAAAATGTAGAAGGAAGTATTTTAGGTAAAGACAACATCTCAGAAATGTCGACTTTACCGAAAATGCTACACTTCCTGTCAACAATAACACAAAGTTTTTGCAGGGGAGCAAGCCACCCTGCCCTCCCACACCCCCTGCTACTCAGATATACAAACTCTACAATCACACTATAGCGAGGGAAAAGGTACATTTCCTGATCACCACTATAGTGCGATCTGCATCAAAATGTAGAAATTCACAACAGCAAATGCTGTATTCATTCGCTGTTGTAAATTTCTACATTTTGGCATTTGTTCTTCCGATTATACCAAATCGGTAGATTCACACTAATGTGAATCACACAAAGTGCAATTATGAAAACGATAGTAAACCAGTTTACTACTATAGCCTTTGTTTTATTTTCATTCATTGTATTACATGAAAAGTCCTGCAACTGGCATAAAGGGTTCCAAAATACTGACATATCCTTTTCTGGATTTATTAAGTACAAAATAATATACCTGCAAATAAATCTAACTTTTCTTCATTTTCATAACACTTATATCGCTGAACTTGTCAGTCACTTATTTTGTTTGCTAATGGCTCTAAATATAAAGCAAGTAATAAACAGGAGAGAGGTCAACCCCCACCTTGTTTCTCTGTTGAGCTTCAGCTTCCCACCTTGATTCTTGCCTCTAAGCCTTCAAATACACTCCTAAGTAGCAATAGGATTCTATCAGTGAATCTAAATAGTGCCATTGCCCTAGAAATAAAATCTCTGCTGACTCCATTGAAAGTTTTGTATGCATGAAGAGCCACAAATAATAGCTGTGTTTTCTTACACTTTGTTTCTCTCTGGATCATCACTGTTCTATTAGTATTGCCAGATGCTGTCTCTCCTCCATAAAACAACATTGATCCCTATCAATTTTCAATGTTTTTGCTATTCTCTTAGATGGTTTTGTCATAAATAGTTTATAATGGTGGTTTACAATTGAAACGGGTTTATAAGAGCCTGGTTCTGAAGGGCTTTTACCTTCTTTGGATAATATAGCCACAACAGCTTTCTTTCAAGATACTGGTACTCTCCCTACTCACATTTTTAAAATATTGCTAAACACAAATCAGTTTCTTCACTTCTAACGTCCAGACTTACACAGGAATACCATCTGCTCCTGGAGACTTCCCTGTTGATTGGTTATAATAGTTTTATCTCATCTCTTCCTAACTTAGTTATTAATTGTTCAGTTGCATCTTCTAACCAGAAATTTGTGTTTCAGGTAATAGAATTAGTCAATAGAAGCATTAGACTTGGAAACTATAAAAACTTATACAGAGACATGTGAGACCAGATGGATCATTAGGTTACAAGCAGATAGAGAATATGATCTCAATGATAAGCTTTCACTGAAACCATTTTTGTTGGACAAGCCACTTAAACATAGCAGCAGAGTAAGAGAGAACAGACAATCTAATTTATGAGCTTTGGGAAGCTACAGAGATACATAGATAGGGGCTATTGATGTGCTATTATATATTCCATATGGGAGGTTTTAGTAGTGGATGCTATGACTTGATTATGTGCATTTTTGCTGGCAGGTATGTCCGTGAAGCACTACTAAAATAAAGTGATTTTTTATGCACTATATGAAGGAATGAAAACAGATAAATCTTCATATAAGCATAGGTAAAATTTGAGGATTTGTATTGAGGGATGAAAAGAACACTGCCATCTATTGGTCAATGGCAGAACAGTTTCTATGTTTTATAATTTTTGTTTTATTCTTTTTATAGATAAACAATGATATTTAGTATTTATGTACTGTAGAAACAGATGTAATATATATGCAATAGATAGATGCTTTCTATATGAAATGTTTTTAAATGATATGCGTTTGTGTGTTTTTTGATAAAGAAATGTTCAATGGTACACAGATAAGAAATGGTTGAGAGTGCTTGAGTGAAATAATTTGAATGAGTAATTGGACAAAGTCTTGGTGATGTAACAAGGGGGTTGATATTTAAATTGATGTGGTTTTAGTTTAAAAATGTCTGATGAAGTGCCAGGAGGCACGAAAGAGCTCACCTGCCAGTCAATAAAGGAGTTTTTATCACTAATATTGCTGTGTTTGTTGCCTTCTACTTTGGACATTGCCTTCCTCTAACCTTCTCATAATTAAGTCTGCATGAAAATGCCATTTGTGCCTTTTCTTGGTTTCAACATTCCTGTGCATTATACAGTTTCATAAAATTTCCAAAATATGTCTACTATCTCTATAGGATCTCTGGTTTCTTTTCTTATTACAGGTTCTCTAAGCCTGGTCTCAACACTTTATACTTTTTGTTGCCTAGGTTGTTATGCTAAAAGTTTTCATACTCTAAAGATGTTATCAAAAATAGTTCCTTAATAGCAACTTTCTAAACTTTTGCATATTATCCAGATATTTTCATTTCCCCTTTAGCATTTTGCAGCTACTTCTTTAATTATTCCTTGAGATCCCCTTTATTCTGTAATTCTTTAATCTGTGTTAACCCCTCTCAATAATTCCCAATACTTTCTGCTCCTATCTCTTACAGTCCTGCTATGTTTTCAATTTATTGTGCTTACTAGTGCTTCCTTCTGAAGAAATGCCTGTCTTCTCTAATAACTTGTGAATCATTTCCACTACCAGTTCATTAAATTTATCTCTCTTAAACGTGTAAGTGTCTCATTTTTACTTTATTATCCTGCACTGATGCATGACCTGAAATAGTTTTTGGATGCAAGTCAAAGTTAAATTAATGCCACATGCTCTTGTGAGATATAATTTCTATCATTCTACTCCAGTTCTTCTACTTTGGAGAATAATACATAAATTTGGTCTGTGTTCTTAATACTAAATTCATGTTTTCCATATCAGACATCCTT
This sequence comes from Protopterus annectens, assembly GCF_019279795.1. Taxonomy (NCBI): domain Eukaryota; kingdom Metazoa; phylum Chordata; order Ceratodontiformes; family Protopteridae; genus Protopterus; species Protopterus annectens. The sequence goes on from NC_056747.1 coordinate 485,880,824, forward strand.
AAATATTTCTTCAGAAGCCTACCCTGTTTTGTTCCAGTTTCCTTTCTAGCTCTGCCTGGCACATCTTCGCTATTTCAGCTCTGGTACCAATCCCCGTGCATAAAAATAATCCTGCTAAAAACTGATTATTTCTCCCAAAAATTCTGTTAAGCTCTGTAATAGCAGTTTCTATACTATCAAGTAACTTAAATAACCTTACAGGTTTAAAACAAAAAAGAAGAGTATTGAATTATATTAAGAAGTGCAGGGTGCAAATATCAATGTTACAGGAGCACATTTTGATATAAATGAGTATGCAAATGTGGCAAATAAGTGATTTTTTTATTATTTATTTATTATTTTATTTTACATTTGTTAACCGGGATGGTCCGACTGGATACATGTCCTTTTTCAGCGGAGGCCCGGGGAGAAAAGCTCCAACAGAGTTACATTGATAATTAGGTACAGTAAATGAGCTGAAAGAACTTAACAAAAACATAGGCTATTTACATACAAGTACAAGACTGCCATTACTATTTCTGAGATTACTCCAAGTGTAACATTAATAACATATTAGCAAGGACGGTAGGCAGTATAATGACATAGAGTTAGACAGGATACATATTTCTTTATCACAGTATACAAAGTACTTATCATCTTAGCTAGTTGTTTATGTTTTAGTTAATGGCACAGAGCTAGTCTGGGTTTGAGCAAGGACATAGCCAGTGTGACTTGTAGTGGAGTTTTAGACTATTTTTGAATTGACTTAGAGAAGTTGCAAGCGTGATGTTATTTGGGAGAGAGTTCCATATTTTACCAGTGGTGTTGGCAAATAGCGTCACCACCTAGGTTGAGAGATTTAGTTGTTTGGACAAGGAGTCTGTTTGCTGAGCGAAGGCAGCTTAGATTGGAGTAGGGAGTCATTAAGTTTTTTAGTGCTGGGGTATTCTCAGGTTGTTTAAGGATTTTGAAGGCCTCTATATGTTGGGACTGGTGAAGAAGGTGTGGGAATTCTATCCATCCAAGCTTTTTCAGGTTAGTACAGTGGTGTGTTCTGTAGGGTAGGCCTGTAACGAACCTGGCAATGTTATTATAGCAGGATGAGAGCTTGGCCAGATCAGATTTGTTAAGGTGAGTGAGGACAGGAGAGGCATATAGTAGGGTAGAGAGAAGGTGTGAATGGGCTGTGGCTGCCCTGGCATTCGGGGTAAGGAAGGCTTTAATTCTATATAGGGTCCCAAGTTTCTTGTTGACTGACTTAATGGCTTGGTTGATATGTATATCAAATCTGAGTTTATTGTCAATGTTTACTCCTAATAGCTTTGTATAGGTGTCTGGGGAGATGATGGTCCCATTATTGGATTTTATAGTGAAGTTTTCAGTCGGAGATCTATTGGTTGGGTAGAAGAGAAGTAACTTGGTTTTGTTTGGATTTAAGATCAGGAGATGGTTGGCAAGCCAGTTTTCGACTTTGGTGAAGCTATGTTGGGTGGTAGTTAGTAGATTTGCAAGAGAGGCATTGGAACATATTATAGTCGAGTCATCTGCATATTGAATGCAGGTGGCTTCAGGGATGACTGTCTGGATGTCGTTTATGAAGACTGAAAAGAGGAGAGGTCCTAATATGGAACCTTGAGGAACTCCTATGGTATTTGGTAGTAGGCAGGAGAGCTTGTTTTGCCACATTACTGCTTGTTGTCTCCCAGTGAGGTAAGCTTGAAACCAGTCAAGGGCTGGAGTATCTAGATACAGGGTTTTTAAAGTATATAGAAGTAACTGATGGTTTACCATATCGAAGGCTTTCAGTAGGTCCAGGAAGAGAGCGGAGGATATTTTTTTATTATTCCGGTTAAGATTAATGTTTTCAGTAAAAGAGAGGAGGGCAGTGGTTGTACTATGATGGGGTCTGAATCCATGTTGAGAGTCTGTGAGTAGTTTATTTTGGGTTAGATAGAGCATTAGTTGGTTGTGCATGCACTTTTCCATAATTTTGGCAAGTGGTGATAGTATGGCTATAGGTCTATAGTTGGATAGTTCTGTGGATGAACCTCCTTTGTGGAGTGGAATAACATAGGGTATTTTCCAAATTGAGGGGATTGAGGCCTCGGTTGTGGTTCTGTTAATTAGGATTGAGATAGGGTAGGCTACGACATCTGCAGCAATTTGCAGGTATTCAGCCGGCAGAAGATCGGCTGAAAGGGTGGTTGGCTTCAGTTTTTTCAAAAGGGATCTGATAAAGGATGTGGACACTGGCTGGAAGTTAAAAGAGAGTGGTGAGTTGGGTATAGTGTTTATAGAAGTGTGGGGAGGAGAAAGTTGGTTAGCTAATGACTGGATGGTTTCTGTGAAGAAAGTATTGAATGAATTGGCTATATCTTCTTGGCTCTTGTCAGATAATGTTCCTGGGGTCGGAGTAGTGGATTTGCCTGGTTGGAGAAGTTTATTTATGCCTGCCCAGTACTTTTGAGGGTTATTCTGATGTTTATGTTGCAGATTGTAGAAGTAATTTTTCTTATCTAGTATGATGGCTTTTTTAGTCTCATTTCTAAGTTGTTGGAATTTGATACGATCTAGGGGTAGTTTGGTAGTCGCCATTTATCCCACGCTTTGTCTCTAGTTGTTATTTTGGTTTTGGTGTCTGTTGTTAGCCAGGGTGCTAGTTGAGTTTTAATTCTTATTGAGCGTTTAGGGCATGCGAGTCAAGTATAGTAAGGAATGAATTGTTAAATGATGACACTGCCTCATCAAGGGAAGGAACTTTAGTTTTGTCCAGTTACATGATTTGAGTTCAAGTTGAAATTTAGTTGGGTCAAAGTTTTTCTTGGATCTGATAGACCTATAAATAGGTAAGCTTGTACAATTAATTTTGTCTTTCATGATGTATGTGAGCAGGTGATCACTAAGATCATTAGGGAGAGCTCCAGACATATAGTTCTGGGGATGACTGTTGGTGAGTATCCAGTCTAGTATACTCTCTTTTTGGTTATTGTTACCTGTACGTGTGGTAGATGATATTATCTGAGAGAATCCATGTAGGTTAACAGGGATGGGGTTGGACTGTGCTGTGCATTGGTTCTAGTCAATATTAACATCGCCCAGGACAATGGTTTCTTGAGGGTAGTTGTTGGCTATCCAATGTAGAATGACCTCTAGTGTTTCTACATTGTTCCCAGGGGGAATATAGGTGACAATTAGGTTAATGCCCTTATGATTATTTAGTAGAATTTTTAGAGCTAGTATTTCAGCGTTAGAGACCTGGGGTGGATGTATAGGGTTAGTTATGATGTTAAGTGTGCTATTATATAAGACAGCTATTCCACCTCCTCTTTTCTTTACTCTAGCTGCCCTAAGTATATTGTAACGAGGAGGCAGGATCTCATTGTCTTTGGTTGATGGCCGGAGCCATGTTTCAGATAGACACATTATGTTGGGGAGGTATGTGGCTAGTACAGCATGCAGGCTATGTATCTTATTGTTTAGGCTTCTAATGTTTAAGTGGCATATTAGGAGGGAGTTGACCAGTCGGTGGGAGAGTGGTGGGCTGGTAGGATTTTGAGTTAAGGTTGGGCCTGGATTAGGATGGATGCCCCCATCTTTGGTTATGTTTTTTCTTAGATACGCTAGTAGTCTAATAACTTTGAATAGTAGTTTTAGTTCATATTTGGATTTTGGTGTTGATTGGAGTGGTTGTTTTAGAAGCAAGTGGTTGGAATTTATAATTTTTGGGGTAGTGTAGTAGTGGGCAAGTTCCATGATCAGTGGAGGTAGGGGGTCTTGGTTTGGCATTTTGGATAAGAGAAACCTACGAATGTGAGATTTTCATAGCTAGTAAGAAAGTATGGCAGAATTAAGAGTGGTAAGATAAGAGGAAGGAATTTATAATTATTTATAGACATGTTATATGTCATCAATGGGTGGGGTCAATGTGCTTCAGAGGAATAGTAGTGGTTAAACAGTAAAGTGGTGGGGGGGGGGAAATTGGAGAGGAAGTTGTGTAGGTTGGAGAGGAAGTAGGGGTGTGGCCTAGTGGCTATAAATGTAGACACAGTGGGGGCAGGTGGGATAAGGGGGCAGGGAGGGGAGCGAAGCGAGCCCGAGCGTAGTGAGGGCGAAGCGGAGCGGGGCTAACCCAGTCCCAGTTTTTGGTCCTATGAGTGGGGTAAATAGTCTGATAGTGTAAGTAAGCAGATTGGAGTACAGGCTTGAAATTCAACATGTCTGATAGTGTAAGTAAGCAGATTGGAGTACAGGCTTGAAATTCAACATAAACATATACAGTTGTAAAATGTCTAATACAATTCAACATAAATAGGCATTTACAGTTGTAAAACACTTACTGGAGAGACACTGAGTCTTCATGGGGCCTGTAGCAGAGTGGATTGTAGTTTTACAAATGGTGCCTGCCACAGGTAATATTTATTAACTCTGGGATTGTCTTAAGGTAATAAACAGGGAAGGGGGAAGGGAGAACAAGGGTGTGAGCAGGCAGTTCTTTGTACTGCTGCTAATGAGCCAAAGCAAGACAAGTATGTGTTAAGAACAATCACAATTGACCAAGGACTGCTCTGAAACTGTAAGTCTTGTCTTAATTTCTCAGGTGGAAAACCAGGATAACCTTGTATCAGTAGGCTACTGTGGTATAGTTTAAATAAACAAACACACAGTATTGATCAGTTATTGATACTATTTGCTAACAGAAGGGAATAAGAGAAAGTGGAAGATGTGTGTGTGTGTGGTGGTGGTGGTGGTGGGGGGGGCTGCTTACAGCCAAAGCACAGTGCTCTCCAGGGGAAAATGAAGATTGGCTCAAACAGTTAGACACATACTCAAAGTTAACTGTAGCTGTTTGAAGACAGTTCAGACCCGGACTGCACTTTTCTTATAGGAATGTTAAAGGTGGTACCGGAGTTGAATACTTAAGAGTGGTGTTGGGTTCAAAGTTAACTGTAGCTGTTTGCAGACAGTTCAGACCCGGACTGCACTTTTCTTATAGGAATGTTAAAGGTGGTACCGGAGTTGAATACTTAAGAGTGGTGTTGGGTTCAAAGTTAACTGTAGCTGTTTGCAGACAGTTCAGACCCGGACTGCACTTTTCTTATAGGAATGTTAAAGGTGGTATCGGAGTTGAATACTTAAGAGTGGTGTTGGGTTGGAGAGACACTGAGCCTTCATGGGGCCTGTAGCAGAGTGGATTGTAGTTTTCAGGATGGATATTCATCAGAATATCAGGGACAAAGAAAAAGGGAAATAATACTATTGATTGTTGGGGGGGGGTCAGGTTGTGATAGAAGAGGGGAAATTGATAATGGAAGATTTGTGTTTGTAAGGGATTACTGGCAGGGAGGGGGATTACTGTGTGTCTTGTGCAACGTTTCAATAAGCGACTCATAAATCTGAGGGTCTTGTGAGATCTTGTTTTGAAGGAAGGCTTCCTACTTACTAACACATGTACATACTGCCTTCTCATTTTTTCAGGAAGACAAAACACATGGTTATTCATTCTTTGAGGTCTGCTCTCTCATTTATGAATTTTGTTTGGTTTGTTTTTTCTTGAACTTGAGCTGTGAGAACAATAATTGAATATCCGTCTGCTGCAAGCTACCTATAATTCCAGTTCAATTATTTTCTAGGGTGATTATATCTGCTGTCGAACTCAATTTGGATCCGTAAGACAGATTATTATTCAGATTATTGTTATTTCTGATTAATTAACGTTGAAAATGAAACCTTTAGATAAACATAAAATATGGGTTTATGATGCAGAAATGTGTGTTTTAACTTTGTGTGAATTAGAATTTCTCTAGACCAAATGACAGCTGGTTCAATATGCTTCACATGATTAGAAAGAATTTCAAGTACAAATAACAGTCTCAGACAAAAAGTAACAAAAGGACAGCTATGTCTCTAGTTCTGAACACTTATTGGAGGATAGAGAGATTTCAGACACAAATACAATTTTTCTTTTCCTTTAAAAACCTTACAAAGTAATCCATATAGAGGCAATGCAGTTTATAAGGGAAACAGTGATTATGGCAACAGTAAATAATTCCATATTATTAAAAAAAAGTTATACAGTTTAAACACTTAATGAAGTACATAACTATTTTCATTAATAAATGCAGAAATACATATGTCATATATTAAAGTACTTTAGCAAAGTCATCGCCTTTAAAATTTTCCATGTTATGCATGTTTATCTCTGACATGGCTCATTCATGCTATTGGTTCAAATTATTTTGACAAACCAACTGCTTAGCCTGACTGTACCTACTACATCACTGTTATAGAAGAGTACAACTGATTACCTCTAAATAAATGTAAGATTACAGAGAGCTTTATCCACTTTAAGTTTTCTATCATCCATTGGTGAGCAGAAATATTTTCCTATCACAAATATAATTGTCAAATTTTATTCAAAATTTCTTCAGGTGAGCCACAGTAAAATAGACAAATGCAGTTTAATAAATCTTACTGAATGATGTCTTCTGTAGTGTTATTAATGCTAATTTAGGTACTTTTCTAGTCTAAAGGGATCTCCTCCACACTCTGAACACAATGGGGGTATTCATACCCTGCTAGGGCAGTCACATTGCACTAATTATTCTGAACATATATTTTAAATTGTGTCCTACTTTCAAGCAGTGGGGCTGCATATGCGTCTGAGCTAAATATTTTTGCACTTAATATTAATTTCTGATGCAAATATATCGCATTTTGTGCGACTAAGTCAGAATTTAAATTACGTTGTGATAGTGCTGCATTATGTTACTAGCCCTTTTTGAAAACTCTATAATGTCTCGAAAATGTAGTGGGCACGTATAAGCTTTAAGTATAAAACACAGGTTATTTTAAATAAGACAATATGCTGTTGGCTATGACTTCAAAGACCTTAAAATATTTTGTATAAAGAAGCAATAATGCATAATCAGCCTCCCAGAATAATTAAAAATACATGAAGTTTCATCAAAGATATGTTAAATCTCTTATTCTGGTTCTAAGATTTATAACTACTTCAGTAAGTCATAGAATTCCTTTATATTTCAACTATGCTCAATATTTATCAAATAAACAATAGTAAAAACATTCATATCTATCCATAAGTAAAATGAGAAGTGGGCAATAACTTGCTTTTTTAGTCTGATTAATGTTATTAATTTGTCTAGGATGAATTTTACAACATGTATTAAAATAACATAATGCAATGTGTTCTTTGGTTCAAAAAGCAGAGTTATAAGAGTTTATTCAGACTTGTCAAATGAACCTTAGCCACTAACATTTGCTCTGGTTTAATTACTGTCTACCAGTTTTGGGAATCAGATGCAAAGCAAAGTTTGTAGATCTTTAAAGCATGCTGAACAAAACTTGTTCTAACAGAAAGTGCTCTGAAATACTGTTGGTAATGTAAAACGTGTGAGGTACCTGGAAACAGAACTCCATAACCTATGTTTTAAAATTAAACTGATCACCCTATCTTCTCCCAAATCAGTATTTAATTTACTAAAATTAGGCATTATGCAGTACAATAACTAATGAGGAAATTGTATAAGTGTTTTGTCTTTTACATAGAAACATAAGAGCTAGAATATTTCACCTATGTCACATCAAGTTCAGTGATGATGAAAAGCCATACTAAAACAACTAGACCAAACTTCAGTTCTGTAAGACTTTCTTTAAAAACAAAAAAAAACAATATTTACAGCCCCTCCAGCCATCATCTTGGGGCTTTACTCCCACAACTTTCTTATGACTATTTGCATGCATCTCTCTATCTATGTGGGTTCCTGAAAGATTGTGGTTATGTGTTTGGTCTACAGCAGGTCTATCAACTCTGTGCAGATGACAGATCAGATCAGTTTGTTGACTATCCTAATGTAAAATCTTTGTAATAGCAGAGTTGTTATGTATATTCTTTTCCCTCTATTGTGTGATCTTAGAGTTGATCTATATAACAGGGCATGTAGGTGTGCAGTAGGCTTGCCTCAATTAAAAAAAATGTTTTTGAAGTTTTAATTTCCTGATTCATTATCTAGAACATGTGTGTTCCACTGTAGCAATGTGTGAGCCGATCAGTTTTTGTCAGATAGGTGCAGTGATCTTTTGCAAACTGATCAACTTATAGATATCAATCTTTCTCTTTATATATCTATCCATCTATATATTTATTTATTTAATTGACATTTGTTAACTGGGTTAATCTGACTGGGCAATAAGCCCTTTTTCAGCAGAGGCCTGAGGAGAAAAGCTCCAGACATATAAGACGTATACAGATGTGTATAAGATTAATAAGGATAAAAGAAACTTGTTTGGGATGCAATCAGCAAAATAAACATAAGAATTAAATAGTTGCATTACAGTAAACAGTGAGTATACAGTTAGCAGTTGGCCATACCTACAGGATAAAATACGTGAAGTACATTAGCTATAAAGATTTGACTGAGAGAGGACAGGTTGAATTTTTAGCAGAAAGTCTGCAGGAGGAGATGAATATTAGTGGGATAGTCTCAGAGATAATAATATTAACAGAGCTATAGAAGGAAGACAGAAGAGGAGGTGTAGGTCAAGTAGGACTACTGCAGGGGCAAGTCCATGATTTAAGCATGTGATCTTTTAGCATTTTTTTGAAACTGCAGCTATCTGTGGAAGCTGTCAGGTCAGGGGGAAGTTTATTCCAGGTGTTGGTAACAGAATGACTATGCAGTAGTTTGTCAACTTGCTTCCTAGGCTTATAGACTTCCAGGAGATGTTGGTCAGTACTGCAGAGACAATGTTTGGGGGTAAAGGGAGAGATTAGTGTATGAAGACATAAACTACAAAACCGAGGTAGAAAAGAGCAAGTTGGGTTGAGGGGGGCAAAGGACACTGCCCGAGTTCACATGCTGACTATATCGGCTGTTATTTCTAGTGAAGAGCAATGATTATACAGTTTATTTTATTTATTTGTTTATTTATTTATTTATTTATTTGTTTGTTTGTCTATTTATTTATTTTAGGTGGGCACTTGAACTGTCCCAAAGTCCATTTTCATCCCTGGCTTAGGGAGCAACAACAAAAATATCACATACAGCTATACAGATGTCTATTACTAATACTGTATGTATACTAAAGTGGTGGCATTTTAATATCTGGAAATCTAGTTATACAAAAACATCTGGTAGTAAAAGACACTTGAATATTGGATGATGTGGTCACAAAAATATTGCAGTGGAGGTTTTAATGTGTAATAATGTTAACTAGATTTTCTGAATTGTTGCTCTTGTTTTCAATAAAAAGCTGTTCCTTTAACTTTTTTTAACTTTTTTTTTAAGATTAGAATAGTTTGCTCCTTTCTCATGTTCAGTGATAGGTGCAGTAATAAAGAATGATTTTGCCTCTACTGCATATTTGAAGGAAGTCTTTGGGTGACATTATATACTCAGTAATCTCTGTAAGAGTGTTGATAGAGATTTTGACTATACATTTGGAAGAGACAGTTGGGTATTAATATTAAATGGCTAGTTTAAATAGAAAGGTGGACAAGAAGAATATGGCTCATGCTGCAGGAAACCAATTAGCTTCCATAAGAAAAAGGTAATAATGACTTTTGGGGTCTGAAGGAGTGATAAAGTGAGAAATACTGTTGATAGATGTCAGTGTAGTAGTACTGAATTGGTGGATGATTTTTGGGCAGTGATGAGCAGATTATACTCAAGTTTTAGAATTAATACGATTTTGGCTTAAACATTCTTTGCTTCTAGTGACAGATTTTTTATTTTATAAAAAGGTTCCAATTTTGTGGGAACTTAATGGTTCTAAGATCAGTATATAGATGAAATGATAATGATGGAATTCAGTTTAAACCAAGATATCCATTCATCATCAGTGAACTGAAAGTATCCACTTGTAACTTCATATACAGAAGGAGAAGTATGAGAGTTGTGCTCCTGTAGCACAAACTCAAATGCTATATCTTGAAAATGGCATTTTTCTTCATATTCACCAAAGAACTGAGAAAGATAAATGTTTGTATTTTTCTGAAAAATAATACCTTTATCTCTTCTTTTAGTAATGTTGACATTGAATATATGATATTTAGCTTTAGGGCTGCAGGGGGCTCTCCACACTTGCACAATAACTTTTTTAGACAAATACCATTTTATTAACTTGATTCTTTGCTATTTTAAGGGTGACTCATTGTATCCCAATGTGATTGCACAGGACCAGATCCTTCCCGCTTTTCCAAATATAGCTGAACTTTGGTTTATGTTGCTTACAGGGGATAGATGAAATAAAGGTGCTTAAGCCACTTTTAGAGTTTAGTGGGGGATTAATTCTGGCAGTGAGATTGGGTAAATGCTATGATTTTAAAGGTATTGTATTTTGCATTATAGAATGTGTGCAATCTACTGAAACTGCATAAGAGTATATATTTATTTATTTTACATTTGTTAACTGGGAAATTCCGACTGGACCAGGTCCATTTTCAGCGGAGGCCGGGGGAGAAAAGCTCCAACATCAAGTTATACAAATACAGTACATCCAGCATAATACACAAAACAGGTTACATCATGTATGCTGAGCATATTAATATAACAAGAATTAATAAAAAATATTGTATGCAGCTTTACAGCCAGCATGTTGTATAACATTGTAACTAATTTTTATTTTCTAATACAGATCAATCTGTTGCTGAATTTCTCTGTTGTCTTATTTTTTTAATTATGTACTTTGTGATGACTTTGATCTTTGACTAGATTAGGGCCTGTGTATAAAGCTCTATGTCAAAATCTGCATATAAATATATAGTATTTACATAAACTACAGGGTAGCCACAAGGAGATATTGGCATTGACTATATATCATGTTTACTGTTGATGTGAAACTCTGATCCTATTTACAAAAATGAGAAATGGGGTGTTGTGGATGAATGGATGTATATAAATGGTACTCTCATTTAATTCTAACCAAAATAGTTAGACAAATGCAATAGTACCAAGAGAAGAGATTCAAACCTGGAACTGACCAAAAACACATAAACACTTGAGTTAATGTTGAAAATGTGAGGACTAAACGGCAGTCGTAAGAAAGGTAAGACAAATGTGTGAAGAAGGTGGTATATACCAAATCAAATACATCATTATGTTGGATTATTCCACACTCTCTGAGATACTGACATCTTGGAGTTAATTTATATAACTTGCAGGGATGTGAGTGTTAATCTTCATGGGGAGGAATTAAGACTGCTTGTAAAAATTCTTTAATGGCATTACACTGAGTTTTGAAATACGCAGTAATTCTTTGACATTTGTACTTATTGATGTTTGCTGTGGAGTAGCAGTTATGGATCTCACACTTTCAATAGTAAGCTAAAACACTTAGCCAAAAAATAAAGTTGTTAAAGACTTTGGAAAAAAGGGGAAGAAATAGAGAGAGGAAAATGGGAAGAGTTGAGCTTTAGAAAGAGGTTGTGAGTATGTAGTAGGTCTGATAGCCAGGAGACAGGAAGGACAAGAGGAATAGAAATAAAGACAGAAATATAGCAATGAGAAATATACCGAGTGGACCTGTATACAAGGTTTTAGTATGGTGTCATACGTTGGTAATCTTTTAAAAAGTGTACCTTCTGTTTTTCCTTGCCTAACTTTTGACATAATTACAATTTAGGGCACATTATTGTATATCTCTGTTACTTAATTTAAATCTTCCTATTAATGTCATATTAGCGTGTACCTCAAACCAGATAAAAGTGACATTATAGTATGTTGATGAAAATGCTAGCACCAAATACTTTTAACACATGGCGATAGGGAATAAAAACAAGTCGAGTGAATATATCACATCAGTCTTCAAAAAGAAAAGAGGGATGATATCTCTGTTATTTCGGGAGGCAATTTGTCTTAAAGCTATAGTCATTACAGTCTCATATCTCATTACAATTTCCAGAGGAGAAACAAAGAAGAGACATCTCTTGCCCACCTTAGTAATGCGTTCTAACCCTACCCCTACCCCTAATCTTATCCCTGCACTCTACATCAATATGACTTTCTGTAACACTACCAATATTCAGGCAACTTAGGGTTGAATGTTATATTTGGGCTGTGGTTCAAAGATCACAAAAGGAAATTGATATCCTTTTGCAATTGTCTGAAGGTCTGGAGTTTTGGGTGTACAGTATTCTGAAATGGGGTGTTTTGTCGATGTTTTATGCCTGACATTTTAAAATTTCAATATTTCATTAATTTAGAATATGTTCGTATACATTGATACACACATAAAAATGCTTTGTGGCTTTCACATGTTTTTTGTATTTTATACACATATACAGATATTCACATATATGACATATAGAGATTCACATAGTACTTGTAAAATCTAAGGCAATCAAATGTTTCACTACAGAAAAAGGATCACTAGCACTTCTGAACCTTATCTTTAGGTTTTATATACACATCTTTGGCCCTACATTACTGTGAAAATGACTGTTATGTTACTTCATCCCTTTGTAAACTTTTGTTCCTTTCATGAACTGATAACCAGAATGGTCAAAAGAATCCTCTTTTCAGGCCCTAACTTATGAATATCATCTGGGTTTTGCACAGACTATTAGCTGTGAAGTTCTGAATAGTTGAGATAACAGAAAAAACATTTAGGAACATTACTTAATATTTATGAATAAATGTAATACAAATGATCAAATAATACAGGATGCATTTTTGGCATAAGTAAATTAGAAAGTATACACTTAAAAATGTAGATATTTTGGGGAAAGAAGCAGTTAAAGCATGACGTAAATAATGTATACAATGATCTTAGACTGTATAATGTGATTATTAGACTGCACTTATATATATATATATATATATATATATATATATATATATATATATAATTTTTTTCTTCTCCATGGTTATGCAATCATATAGTTAAAAATAATACAAATATATGTATGTGTGTGTGTGTGTGTGTGTGTGTGTGTGTGTGTGTGTGTCTCTCTCTTTATATATATATATATATATATATATATATAGAGAGAGAGAGAGATGTAGATAGATATAGGTTCATACATATAATTATGCATATGTCCTTCATTTTCATCATTTTCATATTAAACTATCTCAACAACCACACAATACTGGTAAAATAGTCTGGCCTCATATGGAAGTGGATATGTTGATAGAAAAAACACTATTTGCTAAATGTGTGCAACTTGAATGTTTTCTTATATAATTTTAGTTGTTTAATAACAGTATTAGAATAACATTAATTTGTTTTGTGGCTTTCAAAAATTTCAGATTAAGACTCTGAATCTGTGATGCAAAGTTTGCTGCTTAACGCTTATGGTATATATTTCTATAGGAACATTTTTCTGTGAACATACGGATTTTGACTTCTTGATCTAGCAGGACACATTCCTTTAGATTGTGATTTTCATGTATCAGGGTTGATCACAAGAATGAATAAAATGGGTGAAAGTGGGACATCCAGTACCTTTCTTTAATAGGAAAGGACCAAAGCTATAAGAATTGGTGTTTGTTATCTATGGATTATGCTGGTTTGTTGGCTTCAGTTGGGATTCTGAGAGCTCTTAATGCTTTCTGTAAGTAAAGTCAAGAGACTTAGTCAAAGATTTTATGAAATTATGAAATATACTGGTATGGTTGTTATTCTTTTTATGGCCTGCAGCAGTGTAGTTAGAATGCACAGCTGGTCTGAACTAGCTGTTCCTTACATTTATTTAGCTCAATGTCTTCCAGTTAGTTCTAGAAGAAGAAGCTGGACTTAAGAAGCTCAGATTTTTGCAAAACATTTTGCCTCATTGTTTGTTAAAAGTATTGACTTGTACTAATTTACATTAGTGTGAAAAAATTAGAGCCTGTTATTTGTGCTAGCCTGTCTGGCTGAGTTTTTGTACATAATTTCAGAATAACCTGTGTATTATATGCCAGCATGACTAGCTATGATATTGTAAATAGGTTATTACATGTTGATTTATGATCTGTTTGTATAGAATGTTTTAAACACTTGAACGGTGTCATTTTACATTTCTAACTGTACATGTTTGTGAAGAAAGATTCTAAAGGCAAACTGTCTCAGATTCAGCAGATCTGCAGATAATGTCATTGGAATGTTGACAGTTGCTATGTGTTACTATCAGTAGCTAAAAAACAGGAAGAAACTTAAAAAAAAACAGCTGTTAGTTGATTGGTTGATTTTCAAAATATAAAATGAGAACCAGAATAGTTGTGACAGGCTAGTTTATAAAAGAGCCTGCTGAAGACAGTTAACAGTTAGTACTCAATTATAGCAGTGACAGTTACAGATGTACTGTGCAGTGGATACCTAAAGGGACTCACCAAGAACTGTAGGCCTGCATTTGCTCTGTTGTAGTAATTTAGTTTAGATCAGTGACAGTGTTCTTTAGTCAGATAGGAAATTATAAATAATCAGTTAGATCAGTTAGATTTTTTTCTAAATGCTGGATTTCTGTCCTTCAGTATTGATTTCATTTTCTGGTGATTGAGCTCTGTTTGTTTATTGGAAATTACTGTTCTGAATTCTTAATCATTTTTCTTAATATTAAATATTTTTTATTAACTTACATTGTGGCTGGGGAATCAGTGTTTTTCTTTAGTGATTTGGGAGTGCTTATTCTTACCTTGATAACTTCCTGGGCCGCTCTGAAAACCTGGCTGCTTAGGTCATTTGCTATCATTTGTTTTAGTATCTAATTTTTATAATTGGACACCCCTTTAAAAGAGCATGGAGACACTCTGATTTGTGGCAGCATTACAGTATTATTTTGGGGAAGGGATACAGCTAGCAATCTCTGTCGGGCTTTCCTAGAAGTGTTTGGATATGTGAGATTTAATTTATTTAAATGTGAGTACATCAGAGGTCTTAAACTGGGACACATTGCTCTGAAGTATGTAATAAGGAGTTACATTAGGGGTGGACAGAAATATACAGTCCAGTTCAGGCTACAGAGTGTGTTCCTGTTGTGCTCTTAGGAGACAATTGTGAAATATTACTCGTTTAAGTGACAGTCTAAAATTGGAGTCAGTAATGAGAATTGAAACTCCTTAGTTACTGGCCTAGGACAGTAAGGGACACATTATTTGGTGGTAGTTCAGTGGAATATTCTCTGGACGTCACAACTAGTTTTATCTATTTCAGGTCCAGAAGATAGTATAGGTAATGATTTATTTACAGACAATGATGGATCACCAGTCTACTTTGCTTCTCTGAACAGAAAAGTGAGGTGAGTATTTACTGATTGATTTCTGTAGTGGGACTATGCAGTCATAGTACTTTTCCTGATGCCATCTATTTTAAAGCATCTGCTAATGTTTACAGAGACAGTAAATAATAATTATTTTGGTGTACAGAAATACGGTTCATTAGTTTTATGACAGATAGAAAGGGAGCAGAATGGCCTTTGCTGTGAGAGTTTTAAAGCTATATATTGTATTAGAAGGTGTTGTTTTTGTTTTGGCTGTTAATGAGAGTTGCTAATTTTCTTTGACTGAATTAATACATCTACATTTTCTACAGTTTTTGAAGTGGTAAACAAATAATTTTTGAGCTCAAAGCTTGGAGACTGGCATGTTCTGAAAACTGGCTAGACCAGGCTTTCTCTTTCTCAGCTTATGTATATTTTAACAACTTGCTTGCTTAGAGGTAGAGGTTATCTTAAAATCCTTGACCATTTATTGAGAGAAAATGTTTCTAGCAATAGATTTGATGTGCTTATTTCATTCTCTGTTTTACTATATTATATAATAATGCCTTGATAGAACTGCAACATTACTTTAGGTCCATTTTAATATTTTAATAAAGTGAGGTAAGGAATTCAGTAGATTTAAACTAGTAAATCAGTTTCCATCCTTATGTAAGACATCTTTGGCGCCAGTGCTATGAAGGACTAAAAGATATTTGCAGGTTTTTCGCTGTCTGATCTGAGTATAGAAAACAAAACAGTAAACACTTTCATGATCCAAAATAAAAGAAGGGGTAGTTGTATTTGTTGCTGTTTCTCGTTTCATGGTTATAAATGTGTATTTACACCCCCCCGTGTCAAATAAAATGGCCTATATCAGCCAGTGCCATAGGGCTTAAATACTTGTATAAAATCTACTGAGCTTTATTTAATTTTCTTTGCTTATCTCAATAAGTCAGATAGAATGCAAAATTTCCCACATATTATAATAGGCATGTTGTTATAACTGAATTGGTCTACTTTGTGGAAGAAAATTCTCAAACAATCTGGACAATTTTCATTAGTAACATATGTAAAAGCCAAAATAATGGGTCAGATGGTAGAGTTAAAGACAGATATCCCCCACCCCCTACTGGTGTTATCTTGATTAGACCAACATAACTACAGACCTAACTGTTCTGTTGTATTTCTAGAAGCCATCTAGATGTCTGGAAAAATACAGAAAACCAAATCATTTTAGTCATGATTGCTGCCTTGGTTAATTGTTTTTCATTATGAACAATGGATTTTACTATAAAAAATACCCTTTTAAATAATCTTTTTAATATGACATATATAAATTATCTTAACAATTAAAAAGTCCATTGCTTGTGAGGCTTCGTAGAAATTGATATAATGGTATAATGATTTCATTCTATGTATTCTGCACTGACAATATAACTCAGTGATATGGATGATGGTTAAGATAACTGGGTAATGATTTTTGCTTCTGCATATTCTTTTGATTGGACAATTTGCTACAATGAGTCTTTAATTAATTTCATTTACTGCATCTTTTGCTAAATATTCTTTTAATTATTTTTCTTTAAATAAAAAAATTCTACTTGTTGTCTAAGTAAATCCTTCAGAGATTTGTTTAAACTTTGGTGTTTTTTTTTAACATCTTGTTATAATGCAAGAAAAGTTGTTTATTAAAAATATCTTATTCTACTGTACAATAGCAATCCCTCTAAAGTAATTGTAATAAAACTTTGTGAACTGATATTTTTTATGGCTGAAATCTACCCTTTACAGGTAATTTTCATGCACTGTATAATATTGGCTACTGAGTAGTATGTAGCTAGTACAGTAAAACTGAAAAGTTGTTAATGTACACTGCAAGATATGTGCATAGAAGATGTTAAAGGAATATTCTGAGAGTGACTTTGTTAAAACAGTTCACTTATATCTTATGGTATCATTGAAGCCCTGTTTGTCATGATTTGTGGTAAACAGTTATAAAAAGTAACCATTTAAAATGCAGGAACCCACTACAGTGAGTGCTGAAATATGGAGACTAAATGGCTGAAGGAACACACTTATTCACACACTTCACAGGAGCAACAATTGGCTTAAGTCCAAGATGCCATTTCTCAGAATATTCCCTTTTCCCCAAAGGCACGGTGATATCGAAGTTGGTATATATAAATTTGAGAGGTATGGGGAAGAGGGAGGTCTATCCACTAAAAAAGAAGTTTTAAGGAGACTAGCAATTTTTGAGATCACTCATCTCTAGGCATTCAGTCCTTTTTTTTTTTTTTTTTTTTTTTTTTTTTTTTTTGGCATTTTGGTATTTTGAGTGCCAACATTTCAAAAATTACAATATATAATAAAATGCAATGGTAATTAAATAAATAAATAAAATTACATAATTTAATTGAACAAATAATGATATAAATGGACATATATCTAAGTAAATGGCTACTCCAATAAATAAAGAAACATCATTTAATGAAATATCTATACAAAGTCTACTAAAAATCTTACTGACAATTTATAACATAACACAATCTTACGTAAGTATTATAATAACTACTTCATATGCAGTTCATTTCTAGCTCTCAAGTAGACAATGTACAACCCTCTGCACAGCCTCAGTACAATTCTGTATGCGAGACAAATTCAAATTATTTAAAGAATACTCATGCCAAAAACTGACTAGGAAAATAGGTTGTAATCTAAATGTTACTACTATGTGGGTAGAAAAATCAAATGACCTGCCAAATACTGTACACCTTCTCAAAGTAAGTAATTAAGTCATTAACTACATCAGAGAATTATCTACTGACTTGAGTAAAAGCATCACAAACCTAGTTCTTCTGAAGAAAAGCTAAGGCTATCAATCTATTTGCACTCAACTGAAACTTAAGCAAAGAGCAATGCATAGAGGATACACCCACATCCGAAACCTTACTCCAAATATTTTAGGAAAAATGAAATTAAACAACCTTTACTAGTTATCCCAGATACATTTCTTGTTGTACTTTTGAGTGCAGCTGATTCAAAGTCACACAGAAGATAATGTACAGAAGCACTTAAATGATAATAGTTAAGTAAGTCAGAAAATCCCTACCTCATAATTATACACTCTATATGATTTTGACATCAAGTAGAAAACAAGTTGAATGTTTTTTGTAATATCACAGTATTCAATAAAGCATGCAAGCTGTACAGTTGCCTGCACATGCAACCTTTTCTTAAGAATGTACCATCCATTAACCATATAAAAGCAGAGCACAGATCTATTAAATTTTGATGTTTGAAAGTCATTATCATAGTGTACTAGCTGCTGAATTACAACACTTCTTTGAAACAAACCACTTTTGAATGACAAGGCAGTCATCTCTAAATTTCCAAGGTTATTTATACATATATATCTATATATCTATATATTTATATATATATATATATATATATATATATATAATCTATATGGGTCCCCTTCAAAACATCTAAAACCCATAACATCTAATTTCATAACATCTAAAACCCATAACATCAAATTTCATAACATCTAAAATGTATAATATGTAATAGTGTATCAGTACATCTGTAAATGTTGGAGTTTAATCTGTTGATCTTGTGGTATCACTGTGAGATGTAGTTTTCATTTCTAGAGTTGTTATTTATATAGTATAGGAATTAATACTCTTTATATAGTGTTTATTTTGCCATTCTGTATGTGTTTTTTAGGTCATACAGGTAAGTGAATAGACATTGTGTACATTCTTTATGGTGATCATGATACAGTGGGGTTAGGAAATTACCTTTTTCCCGCTGTAGTGCAATCTCAAAGTTGGTGTAATTAATTTATAGGGGGTGCTTGCCACCCTGCAGAAACATAGTATAAAAATTGTGTTTGGTAGTTTGGTGTTGTTATATGTGGAGGGGATGTTATTTTTATGTGATTTGTAGTGTTCGATGTTCTGATGCACATTTTTGATGTTATGGATTTTAGATGTTTTGGATTTTAGATGTTCTGTCCTCGATGTTATGAAATTAGATGTTATGGGTTTTAGATGTTTTGAAGTAGACCCATATATATATATATATATATATATATATATATATATATATATATCAGAAGTACTCAGCCGATGTATAATTATAGTTACATACTGCACCAGTGATCTCTAGGATGGCAGATCCACAGTGCCTCCCACAGACATTGATGTCATAATGTCAACCACCATAACACAGGAGTTATCATGGGAAGCAGATACCCAAACTCTTATGTCCTTAGTGTAAAGGGAACATGCACTGCATTTCTTGGTATGTGCTTCTTTCAACCCCATACCCAAATTGAACTGAACACTGGCCACATACAGAGCAGAGGCTTTGGCTCAGCTGCCCCACGAACCCTGGCTCTGTCAATAAATGTCTTACAGCACCCCTTTATACAGGGAATTATTTTCACACAGAGACACACACACACACACACACACACACACACACACACACACACACACACACACACACAGACACACACACACACACACACACACACACACACACACACACACGTGCACACACACACACACACACACACACACACACACACACACACACACACACACACACACACACACACACAGGCAAACACAATTCTCAAGGGAAGCCTGTCAGAATTCTCTAATTCCCCATAACTTTCTACCTAGCTCAGTATTATGGCTACAACTCTGGAAGATGCTAGAAGCTTCCAGTTGCTGGCTGGTTCTCAAGACAAATATTAAATACAAGATAATATTTATTTCACTGGTAGCCTGCCAAAGCAGTCTCAGAAATGTGTGCCATTCAGAGTGCTAACTGACTGTAAATAATGGTTACTCTCTTCTCAGATAAAACAGAGTAAAAAGGTCATATAGATAACCAACTGGTTAAAAAACACAAAAAGAAAAATCTAGCAAAGCTAGACTTCTAACTGTGTGATACCTTAAATCTCTTGCATCAGAGGCCTCATGGCATATATACAAATCACCCTTTAAGGATATCAGGTGTTTCAGCTTAATGGCAATTCTGAATGTCCATGACTTTTCATTTACTTTCATTTTTAAGTCTATTTATGGACTATTTCAGGCCATTAAAGCCAAAACCCTCTAGCTGTGGACATGCATGTTTCTGCCTTTTTATGACATCATCAGGACAGCATAAGAGGAATGTTTGACCTTTAGAAACACAGGGTTGTCATACCCAGCTGATATCCATAAGTATTAGGGTGTCTACAAAATATCCCAACTAACAAACTAAAACAAAGGGTAAAAAGGTCCAGCAAGTAGACTTCCAATAGCTATGCAGGAAAAAGTCAAGGTCCATTTAGACAAGATGATGCAGCAAGGTGTGATTTGTCCAATCACAGAATGAACTGAGTGGGTATCTTCCATAGTAGCTGCTCATAAGAAAAATTCAGATGAAATCAGAATATGCACTAACCCAAGAGACTTGAACAAGGCATTAAAAAGCTCTCATGCCAAATGCCACTTCTTTTCTCTCTTAGATACAGAGAGTTCATTTTGGCAAGTGATGCTTGATCGCAAATCTTCACTACTGACTACATTCATTAGGTAGATACAGATTTCTCAGGATGCCTTTTTGAATGAATTCAACCCGTAAAGTCTTTCAGTGTGCAATGGAGCAAATTTTTTCAGGCTACCTGTGTGCAATAATAGTTGATGATTTATTAGTTGGAGGTAATGGTGAAGCAGAGCATGACAGAAACCTCAGGAAAGTTCTGGACAGAGAGTGTGAAGTAAATTTAAAGCTCAATCCTCTGAAATACAAATTCAGACTACAAGAAGTTACTTATGTAGGTCATTTACTTACTAGTACAGGCTTAAGACCAGATCCTTCTAAACAAGCAGACATTCTTGAAATGCCAGCTCCAGACAATGTCCAAGCCTTACAGCATTTTCTTGGTATGGCTAACTATTTGGGCAAATTTATCCCTGACTTTAGAAAGTTATCAGCACCTTTAAGAGAGCTGACATGCAGAAATGTTGCATAGTCATGATTAGAACAACACCAGAGAGCATTTAATAAAATCAAACAGCAATATGCTAATCCGCCTACATGAAAATACTATGATGTCTACAAACCAGTAGTTCTTTCCTGTGATGCTTCAAAGTTCAGTCTCGGTGCAGTTATTCTTCATGAGGGCAGACCTGTTGCCTATGCATCTAGAACTCTTACTCAAACTGAGATGCAGTTTGCTCAAACTGAGAAGGAACTTTTGGCAATTGTATTCGCATGTTTGAAGTTCCATGATTATATTTATGGCCAAGCAATCCAGATAGAAACTGACCATCACCCTCTAGTTACTATTTTAAAGAAGCCTATGCATTCTGCTCTAGCAAGACTACAAAGAATGATGCTTAAATTGCAAAAGTACAAATTCAAAATGGTCTATGCAAAAGGTAAACTTCTTTGTCTGGCTGATGCCTTATACAGATTGCCCAGAAATACTACAGTACAGCTTTATGCAGAGAAGTTTGACTTTGATATCATGGAAATGTGTAATTTTTCTACCATGAGACTTGATGAGCTGAGAGATCCTACAAAGACTGATCCAGTTTTGCAAAAGCTCAACCACTTCACCAATTTAGGTTGGCCATCAAAGCAATCCAGTGTACTGCCAGAAGTACAACCTTACTTTCCAGGCAGAAATGAGATACTGATGGAAGATGGTATAATTCTCAAAGGTCCAAAAGTTGTTCCTACTTCCTTATAACATGAATACATTCAGATTTTACATCATGGCCACTCATGTTCAGATTCTACCAAAAGAAGGGTGAGAGGACTAGTATTTTGGCCTTCTCTATCAAAAGACATTGATAAAGTACTTTCTTCTTATTCACTGTGCAACAGTACTAAGCTGCATTTGCAAAAAGAGCCCCTTCAGCCGAGCCAGATTCTTGAACTACCTTGGTCAACAGTAACCACTGACATATTTGAGTGGAACAATCAGTATTACTTTGTGTTGGTAGACTCTTATTTGAACTGGTTTGAGATAGATTTGCTACTTACCCTAACTTCCAGTGCTGTTATGACTAAGATGAAACATCATTTCTCAATCCATGGTAGTCCATACAAAGTTATTTCTGACAACAGTTCTCAGTTTACCAGTCAATTGTTTCAGAGATTTTCTAAAGAGTGAGACTTTGTCCATGTTACTAGCAGTCCTCAATATCCTCAGTCAGACGGCCTTGCTAAACATGCAGTCAGAGTGCAAAGCAATTACTAGAGAGGTTGAAGCGTGACAATACTGATATCTTCTTGAATTTGCTTAATCTCAGAAATATACCCCATGACAATCTACTTGGCTTGCCTGCTGAGAGACTTCTATCTAGGCAAACCAGAACAACTTTGACTATCAGTTCTAGTTTGTTGGTGCCTAATGCTAAAAACAACAGAGCAATCAAAGCCCAACTTTTTAACAAGTATTCTTCTCAGAAGTCCAGCTATGATAAAGCAAGCAGATTTCTTTGTCTGTTAAAAGAAGGATAGACAGTGAGGATGCAAACAGTGAAAGCCTTTGATGGAACTGGTCAAGTAAAAGATATATGTACCAAGCTGACAACCTGCTTAGTGGATTCTGAGGGTACAGAGTACAGGGAAAATAACATCTTCTTCCTGTATCAGAAATGATATTGCAGCATCATACATGTGATACAGACTCTAGATTTCAGAGCAGCCCTGACAATGTTCATACTGTAGAACGTATTGCAGTGTCCATTCCTGTTCCTGATGATGTCCCAGATGTCCCCAAAGTTGAACATTACTTGAAGACAGTCTCCGTTGCTAGATGTAATTCTTACTTTTATGTTACACGGTCAGGTCATATTTCAAGACCTAGTATAAAATACACAGCAACTCGGGCATAGTTGTTTTTTTGTGTCTAATTTTTTATGATTGCATGTCAAAGAATTGGTTTTATATAATTGCATGTTAAAAGTTTATTTCTGTAAATTGCGTGTCATTGAATACTGTCTTTTCATATAAGGATCATTTCTCAAAGAGGGAGGATGTAGATCACAGAGTGTGTATGTACCTTTAAGGAGCATTTCCATATGTAGCATTTAATTTAGTTAATTTATTTATTTACTTTACATTTGTTGACTGGTTAGTCTGGCTGAACTTTTGGCTCATGTTCAGCAGTGACCCGGGGAGAAAAGCTCCTCTGGACTAGAAAACAATTTATTAAATTTTAGTAACATAATAGTAACAATCAGCTATAGGATCTTACAAGCAGAGACCTTGAGAGAAAAAAAGCTCCTCAGGCCATTCAATTATACAGAGTATTAACAATTGGCAGACAAGTACGTGAGTTGTTACAAACAAGGTTTTAAACAATTAGCAGAAGAAAATGTGACTAGTTACAGTATTATTTAAGCTGCTTAGAGCAAAATGAGTTAATAGTTAGGCAGATGCTTATTTAAAGTGGGTAGGATCTAGTTGTATAGGAGTTTGGAAACAAGAAAGAAAAGTAGGAAATGGCTTGTAGGAGATGTAGGGGAGGTAGAGTATAGGAGACAGACTAGACAGGTATGTTGTTTTGAGACTGTGAGAATTAAGAGTGGTTGGAGATGGAGGAAGGGAAGACGTAGAAGAGTGCATAGAAATACTGAGCATGTGCAGGCAGCACTGCCATTTTGAGAGAACAGCCAGTTTTAACATGTATGAGTGCAATAGTCAGTCTGTTCATAAGTTTACTTAAGTTTAAGTTACAAAGCCTCATTTTTGATGTGTTTGTGTGTAATAATGCTGCTTGAACAGAACCCAAGAATGTTTGTCTTATCCTGACCAGACGAGCAACAGTTTCCTTCTTCCAATTTATTCTGTCAGTATTAACAGTTTGCGGGATTGTTCTGCCAGACTTCCTTCAGAAGGTATGTTCTGTCTGAATCCTACAATTTCTATCCTGTCTCATGTCTATAAACATGTTTGAAGAGTGTGTATGATTGTGCAGATACTGCATCTAGGGTACTACTACTGCTACTGTTTTTTGAAGATATGTCTGGGATGTACTCAAACGTTTTCTGATGAGGTAAAATCTGAGACTTTAAACCGTACTTTAGATAAGGAGATTTTGTTTAGCCCTGCTGCTACTCAGGCTCGCAGCTTGATGATAGAGGGAAATTAATTCTGGAAGTTACTAAGATTTTTCAAGCCTCTCATTGCAAATCTTGCAAGCTCTCTCATTTTTAAAATAGTTGACCTCTGCCATCTTCTGGCAAATGAGGAACAAAAATAGAGCGAGAGATGGCAGGAGGGGAACATTAATAAAGGGATCCTGTCAAAAAAGGGACAGATTACACATTCATAATGACTATTCTAGCATTCCTTGCCTCACCCCCTAACCTCCTGCACCTACACCTACATCTTTAAGTTTGTCCTTTAGACTAGCAGTAATCCTTTCCCTTTGAAAATGGGTTGTTCCAAACTCTTGTACTAATACTGGTTCACGATGGTTATGGTTGGCAATGGCTTCAGATATCTCCTTTCAGGGGATTTTCCTCCCCACCCTTCATGCCAAACATAGTTTTTTCCTCAGGTTCTTCAACACATTCTTACCCTAGGAGTCATACTACCTGTGCCTTTATACCAAAGGGAGGAAGGCTTTTACTCCAGAATGTTTCTTGTTTCAAAGAACAGTTTGTGAATGTACCAACACTCAAAATGTTGACTCTTCAGAGTTTATTATCAGTCATTACTCTTCTGAAGTTTATGTTAACATTATGCCTAAAATATGCTTATTATCACATTCCCATAACCACAGGCTTCAGAAGTTTCTCAGATTCTGTGTCTGGGGCACATTATATTTTGTCTGCATTATGTACCTGCAGTTCCTAGGGTAATTATCTGTCTATCTCAAGGGATAGCTCATTGTAGACTGCAAGGCATTCACACTTTTCCATATTTAAATGACTTACTGATCTATGAAGAGACTTTTTTCAGATATTTACATTCTTAACAATGTTTTCTCCGCTCCTTACCAATCTGAGATTTCAGGGATGGTGCTAGCATGTTGGAATCCCACAGCAAATGTCAAGTTGGGTGCCCTCCCAGGACACTTCCAGTTTAAGTGTAATCCTTTCACTGCCACCCCTTCTAAGGAACCTTTAGTTCATTCTGCTAAGAGCAGTTTGCACAGACTGAACTGTAGCTACAGTGCTCTTACATTAACCCAAGTTTCTGTACCACTCTGTGTTCACCCATCTCACAGAGGGACCTTCACAGTTACTGGCATTTATTTGTAGCAATGATGTATTACAACAGCTTTATGTACAGGAATGGATATGGGTGAAATGGTGCCCTAGGCACTGCCTACTGTTTCATCCCCCCACACACGCACATCATCAAATGTTCCTCTGTTTTTCACCATCCTGTGCTTCCACACACCATGCACATTATATGTTTCTTCCTTTTCTCATATTTTGCCTTCCTCTTTAGCTTTTTCAAAAAAAAAGACTTTCTATATACTCTAAATTGCATTTTCTTTTCTTTTTCTTTTTATACTACCTTTTTATTCAGTTATAGCTTGAAAAGAAATTATGATTAAGGGAAGAAATTCAGTGTTGCTGTTCAACTTTAGTTTTTCTTTCATCCTTTCAAGATGCCTTTCTTGACAAAGATAGAACAGCAGCAACCATTTAAGAATTGACTCAATTAAGCTGGAGTCCCCAAAAGCCATAGGGTTTATAGTTGTCTGAGATGCATTTTAGAGCATTTTCCCAACATTTTTAATCATATGGCTAGCCTAAAAAAGAAAAATCAGGATTTCAAGGAAGGCATAAGTTGTGTCCAATGCTTAATGTTCAAAGATGAAAAAATAATAGTTCACAAGAAATTAACAAGAGTATTGTGAGGATACACAAGTCATATCTGGGAATACTGCCTACCTCCCACCCTCCACCCCCCACCAAAAAAATAAATAAATAAATAAAAGAAATCTGTTAGTGCTGTGCATTTCTTTGGTGTTCAACTTGGATAAAAGCAGAGATTTAGATGGCCACAGTCAAGTATTTCAAGTGACTGCTGTCATACATATACACAGAATGCCTCTTCAACACTACCCCCTTCCAAAAGGTAGCCACTGGTATATGTGCCTGATGTGTGAATGTTAGGAAACTGAAAAAATATGATTACAGTAATGTATTCCATATTGTTTCTCATAAACAGTACACTGTCCCTACACAAGCTACCTAGTAACCTTCTTTGTACACCTCTGAGGTCTGAAAGAAAAGTAAAAGAAACAATGTGCACATCTCTAAGGTTTGAATCTGATGAAAATTATGTAATGACCACACCACCCGCAATCCCCCCACACAACCTGCAGCAACCACTGGTATACACCTCAGGGCTGGTTTTAGAATGTAACTGGTTGAGAGAAGAGGCTACCACTAAGTCCATGTCAAAATCCATTTACACAGTCAGGGAGGGGTGTGTGTGACTCCTAGAAGCTCTAAATGTCTGAATGTTCTGTGATGTATTTTATGCTTTGGTTTCGAAACGTAATTACTTGTTAACTGCATTTTTTTACTACTACATAGAAAAGTTAAGTATGTGCATGACATTACTGTGTTTATGTGCACAGATGAAAATCAGAGAGAATTTTTCCATGCACACTCATATAAACACCACATACACCTTCATGGAAATGAGGAATTCCATTTAGTCTCCTGCATGTTTTTGAGGTGATGGAGTTAACCAGAGCACATGGATAGATGCACACACAAAAAGGGAGAGTGCACAGACTCCAAATAGAAGAAAACAGAGCCATTTACTCAACCAGAGTAAAGCACTGAGAAATGGCTATGCTACTCATTGCTCCACACTAGTAATAAACAGTTGTTTTTGCCCACATCCTCTTCCTGCCAAACCACCAAAGATAGCCACCTATCATGAGTAAGTCTATGTTTGTGATGATAATACAAAGAAAATATGGAAAGCTTGTTACTCATAAGTATATTCTAAACACATCCCTGCCACAAATGCACAAGACTAATGGCAATGCTGTTGATGTTTGTGCAAGAAAGCCAAATAGATCATAGCCAGTTTGTTACACTGTAACACGCAACATAGATACAGACAAACACATACGTTTTGCACTGATTTCAATACATTGTGTAATACTGGCACTTCCACAGTAGATCAGTGACTGTTGTTTAGAAGTCATTAATAAAAGCAGGGGGAAGCCACCTTTATTTTACTCACTGAGGAGTAATCCATACCTGTCACTCTCCCTGATTTCACAGAACATCCCTGATTTTGAACTCATAAGTTGTCCCTTGGAAAACATTTGACTTGCTGGTAAATCATTCAAGATTACAGACAGTCAATAAATCCAGACATGAGTGTCATACTTCATATTGCCCAAAAAAAACATGTTGATACAAAAAGTGTTATTATTAACTGTTAAAGTTAACTATGGTAATATTTTAAAAATGTTCCTGATTGTGGGTCTTTATTCAGCTATTATTTAGTTGTGCGGCATTCTTGAGCAAAGGAATTGAGAATTATAGTATATGGTGTTCCGTCCATATTTATAAATGCCCCTGAAGATTGGAATCATCATCTCTTTTTAAAGTAATCAGTCTGGGCTGCTTATTTCTAGTCCTCACCTTACTCGTTTTCATTCACTGTTTACCTGGTTTATCCTAACAGGGTCATATCACAACCCTGCTTTGGATAAAGAGTGTAATTAGAAGATGAATATTTTTTTCTTATTATTTTTCCTTAACCAGTAGCAGCTTTTGTGGGTTCCTGACACAGTCAAGGATGACCAAGGGGACCTTTCTGCAACCATGGGTATTGCAGGTGACTAAAGCTGGTTACAGTTAAAGTTTTGAGTGTTGAGAATGCCCAACAGCACTATTGACTAAGTGAAGGCACTATGTCAGCGGTAAAACAGTTTTATAAATTGTGAAGCCTGCTACTTGACAAAACACAGTTATTAGAATTATTGACATCTTTGAATTTTAAAGGAGCTGTAATAGTTATTATTACCCATCTGGTTGTTTAAGTACACAAGACTGCTGTACTGGCATTTTATGGTTTGATAAACATCTTATAAAATATCAGAATTCTGGGCATCACAATGATGCCTTATGTGCTCCTCCGGGCTTCAAAGAAAAAAAAAAAAAAAAAAGCTGTTTACAACCGCGGGTAAGGTGCGCCATGCGCATACTTTCGAGTCGCGGACTCAAAATTTAAACTAAAAAAAAAAGATTTCTTTTTTTTTTTTACATTAAATTAAAAAATAAAAACAAGACCAAAACAACTGAGGGGGCTGCAGACCGGCAGTCCGATGCCACGAGCTGCCCCTGTCTTAAAGAGATATTTATGTAATAACATGCAAAACTGTACAATTTGTATAAGAGTAAAAGCAATGAGAGATTTATTAACAAGTAATTTAGTGAACTTATAAAAGAAACACAGCATATCTGATTTTAATGAAAATAAACAGAAAAAGGTTGCAATTACATTATATAAAATAAAGAGCTTAATGTGAAGCAGACCGTGTTACTACACAGTATAATAACAGCCTCTTCAATGGGTTTAACTAGAGAGATGGAACCTTGTTACACATTTTTATAGATTTGAATTGTTTTGCTGACTAATTAGATTAATCTGAATGACAAGTATTAATCTATACTTATCAAGAGGAGTTGACTAATGGACAACTGTATATTATAAGCAAACACAAGAAGGCATTGTAACTTGGATTATTTTAATATCAAATTAATATGCCTAATATAGTAATTTGGTTACGCTAAATGTTTTTTCTTGGATTTAAAATAAAATTTTATGAAAAATGCCTTATATGACAAGGATATAAGACATAGCAAGCTTTTTTCTGTTAGGCAGAATGTATAGATAATTGGGCTGAAAAATTACTCTTACAGGGGGTGTTAGAGGGTACACTTGAATGGCTAGTCTAAAAGCTGTTTTTTCCCCCATAGGAGGGTTAGTTAATTTTTTGTCTCAAACTTTAAGGTTTTATTGTTTAATTCCATTTTGTTGGGTGCCTATGAATTGTAACTACTTTGCTACATCAAATGAAGATAAGTCATACTCTTTAGTTAAATCTATGTGCTTATTATTTAAAATATATTCACATGACTAGTTTGAGTGGTAATAATTTAACTATGAAATGTATTCCATTAATGTAAATGGTCTGAATAATAATTGTAAAAGGGGAAGTCTCTTAAAATATTTGAAGATGTTTAATGGACAGATTATTTTTTGCAAGAAACATACCTTATACAAGAAGACATAAATAAAATTAATACAAATAACTATACAGTTTTAGTAAGTTCACACTATCAACAAAAGAAGAGAGAAGTGACAGTCCTGTCGAAAAACTCAATCTTAATGCCAAAAAATGTAAATACATATTATGACAAAACAGGGATGATCTGTTCAGTAACAATTTCCAGAAATGGGAGGATATATACTGTAGTAAACATCCATTAGATACTTGGAGTAAGTGTCAAAGTGGCCAAGCAACATTTAGAAGACATTGTGCACCATTTTAAAAGGGAAATAATCAGAGTAGGAGGCTTTAATTGTATAATGAATGATAAGCACACTGATGCTAGAAACACATGAAAGAAAACAGCATGCTATCTGATTTTACTGAGACTTTTAATATCATTGACATTAATGAGTATGCTGATCCAAATACATTATTCTTTACACACTATGTGTGCACATTCAAGAATAGATTAGGATTATCACCCCTCTGTTTTTTTACAGACTATCTGGAAATCAAATTGATTCTCTGGTAGTCTAGAAAACACTGTACAAACTCTGGTGTTCTGTTTCAAAAAAGGAACTAGACTATCGGAGTTTGTAAATCGGCTGATGCACTATGCTTTGTTTTCAGAAAAGCATAGTAAATCATCTAAAATCAGGCATTAGGAATGCAAAAAGAGGGTGTATCCTGTCAGGCGATGCCACTGTGATGTCATAAAATGGGTGGGGCATGAGCAAGAGAGTGGGCTGGCTGGGCAGGGTTACTGGTGATGCGAGGGTTGTGGCCTTACTCCAGTTTTAGCCATAATGAAAGGTGGCAACCCTAGAATAGATAGTGTACATATCAAGAGATCTAACTACAAAATTGGATAAAGTCAAAGTAGTCACATGCCCATTGTCAGACCATACTGCAATTACTTTTGATTTTGATTTAAATACAGAAGAAAGAATAACTGTACTAGAATTTCTTCATACATAGCAAACTTAAAGGATTTTAAGGAATTTTATATTAAAGAGATATAAACATTTTTAGACATAACTCTTACTGAAGATGTGTCAGAGATATATATTTGGGACTCTTGGAAGTCATATTTATATGGTAAAGTATTAGCATGGTTTAAAAACAAGAAAAGGCAATGGGACAAAGACTTACTGGAATTCCAAGCAAGAGCTGACACATTAAAGCTAGACATTCAGAAGGGAAAGACAAATTTAATAAGTGAATTATATGACATGATTAAAAATATTTGGAGACACTACATCATAAGACAATAAGACAATGATAAATTTCGAGAAGATCAAACTAAGTTCTTATTTGATGAAACCCAGAAATCAGAAAATTATGTCAAATAGAACTAAAAAGATCACAAAAGCTAATCAAATAAAGGAAATATACATTCCACATACTAGAAAGAAAGTATCAGATTTAGAAGGGTTATTAAAAGAATTTAAATTATACTTTCATAAAGTTAATACTCAAAAGGAAATAATAGAACATCAAGACATATTAAACCAAACTAACAGATGATCATATAAAATTAATAGACAAACAAATAGCCATGACTCAACCTAAGTCACAAATTAAAACTTTAAAGCCAAACAAAGCATCTGGCGTAGATATAACGATCCCAGAAATATTAAAATTATTAATCAAAGAAGTTCTGACATTACCATTAAACGTTTACATTAGTACAGGAAAGCAAATGTATTTCTCCTTCTTGGAAATAGACAATAATATCACCTATTTTGAAACCAGACAAAAATGCAAAGGGATTTGCATCTTACAGACCTATATCTTTGCTAACTGTTGATTATAAAATGTTTATGGCAATACATGTGGCTAGGATCAAACAACTACTTCCATTATTAATAGATGAAGATCAAACTGGCTTAATAAAAGACAGAAATGCATATGATAACATTAAAATAATTATATCTTTAATTGACTACATTAATTATTTAAAAATAACATGAATATAGTCAGTTTAGACATAAATAGTGCCTTTGATTCTGTCCACTAGGATTATATATGGTCATTTCTAGAAGAATAGTGATTTTCTCAAAAAAACACACAATTAAATCACTTTGATAAATCCTTAACATATAAACAGATTGGATTATGCTTTTCTAAATCTTTAGAAATTACTAAAGGTACAAAACAGGATGCCACATGTCTCCATTATTTGCCTTAGTAATCAAGTCATTTACAAATTATATTTGAATGGAAAAGAATATTAAGGGTATACATTTTGCCAGTAGTCTGGAAATGAAGATACATTTGTTTGAAGATGATACTTTGTTAAAACCTTAAAGGTTGATAACACTTCTCTAAAATCCCTATTCAATTTTATTGAGCATTTTCAGCAACTCTCAGGCCTTAAATTTAATGAAAATAAGACACAGATATTACTTATAAATTCTAATAAAGACATGGATAAGGATTTTTCAAAATATATAGCTGCTAACAAGATAAAATACTTAGGAGTGTTTACTATTAAAACATTGAACATCAGAATGTGAACCATTCAAAAATGCAGTTTACATGTTCGATGTTCGGAATATTAATTAGGTTGGAATATCGGCAACCTAATTGAGGTGAGATTGAATTCGACTTTTGAAGTCTGTTTATCCTTTGCAGCAGTACATACGGACCACATCTGTACTGCACAACACTGACAGGAATGTTTTTGCAAGGGCAAGCCCCCCTGCACCCCCACCACACACACACTCATCCTGCAACTTATATATTCCAACTCTGAGATAGCACTACAGTGCAGAAAAGGGTAAATCTCCCAATCTGCTCTGTCCCATGATCTCAATATGAACATCGCCAATGTATGAGCGAATGCACAGTGGCATTTCCTAAACAGCAGACTCGCAGAACTCTAAATAACATTAAAACTATCATTCAGAAATGGAATAAATATTTTTTTACAATGGAGGACAAGCATTATATAATTAAAAGGATTATTTTCCAAAAATATTATAATTTATACAAGCTTTTTCTATACCTCCTCTTCCTAAGTCTTAAATAATACAATTTACTAAACTAATGCTAAACTTCTTATGGTATCCCAATAAACTCAGAATAGCTCTGGATCATAGCTCTGGATCATCACATAAATGACTGGGACGCAGGAGGAATCAGTCTTCCAGATATATAAAATTGTATGCACTGTCACTTAGTATAAAAACAATATCTTTATGGGTAAATAATGCTTATTCTGCCAGATGGAAACACATAAATAAAAAGATGTGGCTAAAATCAGGTCTTATATTACCATCACAATATATTGAGTTGGTTTTAAATAACCTTCTTTGGATGATGAGAGAAGATTTTACAGAAAAGAAACAAAATCATATAAGTTCTAAGTTTATAAAAGCATATTAAAAGGATATAAAACTCTTATGAATAAGAATCCCAACATAAAAGCTCGGTCATTCTTGCTATATCCTATTGCATGCATGCAAAATAACATAAAATCTTTTGATATAGATATAATCAAGACTCTTAGAAAACATGAACTGACTTATTGGCATCAGTTACTAGACTCTGGAAAAGTTTTAACAATAGAACAAATAAGGAACAAATTTGATTTAGGTAATGATCTACAGATATGCATACAGAGCATAAGACGGTACTTTTTAAGCAGAACAGAGACAATGCAATTATCAATCAGACAAAATTTACCTAAACTTAGAGAACACTTGTTTTTTTCAACAACACAACTGTTCATGGAAAAGGTTACTTATCAAACATCTATAAAATAATAAAATGAAATTACATCATACAGAGAATCTGTTGGGCTACTATAAAACAATAAATAATCAAATTACAAATGACAATGA
Organism: Protopterus annectens; assembly: GCF_019279795.1. NCBI lineage: Eukaryota > Metazoa > Chordata > Ceratodontiformes > Protopteridae > Protopterus > Protopterus annectens. The sequence continues at coordinate 485,914,137 of NC_056747.1, forward strand.
CAAGAAATGAATACTTCTCTCCACAAAGCAAACATCTATCTCATTGCAATGAAAGCTGTTCACATGGAAATTCATTCAGAGACCCTTTATAACACTACATAAAATGGAAATAATGTTTAAACAAAACATAGGGTGTTGGAAATGTAAAAGGAACTTGAGAGCAGATTGGAGGCATATTTTATATGATTGTTATGTACTTAAACCAAATTGGGATAATGTCAATATTTTCTTGCAAGTAGTCTTTAATGATAATTTTCATTTGTTTAAATCTTTGATCCTGTTTAATGCTCCCATACCCAATGTGTTGCTGGAACAAAATTTTCACTGTTATGGACACTACTGGCTATAACACTCAAAACCATTACTATAAATTGGAAAAGTGAAACTTCACCCATATTTAAGGAATACAGAAACATCATATTGAATGTATTCCAAATGGAAATGAGAACCATTAGAATGAGAACAAAAAGAACCACATCTTATTTCAACTTATGAAAGAAAGTGAATAAAATAATGGAGAGAGATGACTGTAATACCTAATGGAATGAAGTTTTAAATTTAAAAAAAATGTGGAACATAAACACCTTTGTAAATTTTTTGTTTAGATTTATAGTTACTGATTGTATACAGCTGTTAACCTGTGTAAATTGTTTTATATTGCAAAGTTATGAAATTACATTCATTTTCTAAAATCAATAAAAATATTTAAGCAAAAATAAATAAATAAATAAAATAGATCACCATCTCAATTTTTGTTTGGGGAGCAGTTTCTATGGTGGTAAACATAAAAGGCCTGTGGGACAGTTTAGACAAACCAAAGCATTTAAATGTGAAAAGATATTATCTGTAATCCATGATATCAGTCTCTTCATGACTTGTAGTCTCTGGAACCATTGCAGGTGATACAGACAATACTACAGTGATGTGATACAAAGACAACCAGGGGGCATCAGGTCTTAGTCCCCCTACAGGCTGGCTATGATGGCTTGGAAGTTAGCTCTACCACTCTGTATAACCTTGCAAACATTTTACACACCATCAGAGCAACATGTACAGAATCAGAACAGACCCTCACAACTGGAAATTGGATGATGGGGTCTTCCAGAAAATGATCCATCTGAGGGGAACAACACACTTCTTCACAGATTGGATTGACTCGCACAATACAGAGGGAGTTTGATAAACTCCTTTCTCAAACAACTTCAACTGACTTCTTTGATGATTCATTTCTAATACCTTGAGGATGTACAGCAAGTACTAAAGGAGGCAAGACATCCTGCTACTGAGAAGCCTTACGTTAACCAGCGGAAAAGATTTTCTAGTTGGTGCCTGACCAATAACTAGGGCCCTATGTGGGATTATTACCTCTGGTTTTCAAACATTTCTTTGAGTTACTACCCTATGACCTATGCACCCCTTGGAAAAGGGTGTAGTTTTCAGCTATTTCAGCATGTCTTCCCATGGATTCTCCTCTTTATTTCTGACTTGGACCAAGCTGTTGTACAAAGAAGATTTTCTCTTGATACATAAGGTCATTTGTTATCCAAGGACATTTAATTGGGATCTTTACTTTTAGCTGAGAAAGTTAATTTTGTTTGTTTGAACCAGCAAATCTGGGTGCTTTTGGTTCATCTTGGAAGACTAAGTAATTTATTGCTCTGATAGCTGCAAGAGATTGTCCTATCCTAGTTGCAACCATTCATGGTGAGTTGAACCTTTTGCTTTTTCATGCATACAGAGTTATCTGTTGGAAAAATCCACCATATATTATATATATATATATATATATATATATATTTATAATTTTATATATATATATATATACCCTTACTATCTCCAGACTATACCTTGGATCTAGTCATCTATCTCCCTCATTTCTTTCAGAAGTTGAATGACAGAGAGAATAGATTCTATATATTATTGTTATGCTTTTGCAACTCAGGTATTATCTTGTCAGCACTAATTTAGGAAGGATATACAGCTGTGGAATTCCTAGTATTGAATTCCTAGTATGGGACAGGACAAGGATAACCTGTGTCAGTTCAGACTATTCCAGTTGGTTGTTCTTTACTATATATTTTCTTCTTATTCTTACCTTGATAAAACATTTCCAGGCAGGATTAAGACACATTCTAACAGAACCTTGATTTCTTTGATGCCATATTGGAAAGAAGAATCTGACTCTGGAAGTATTCATATGGTCCTCTGTACAGAAGTTTACAAAGCATTACATACTGGATTTCTTTTCCAGGTCCAAGACTGGCTTTCCTAGGACCATTCTCAATGGCCTCCTGGACACTTATCCTTCCTCCTGGTGGGTCAGATAATCTTTGGTAATCAACTCATATAGCTAAAGGTTACTGCAGCAGTGAGAATGATTAGCATAATACAGTTGTGTAAGTTCATCTTTCTATAACAGTAGCTGTGCATAGTTAGTTGCTGGGATAAAAAGTTATATGTTTATATGGGTTTGGAGTTTCAGGATGAGTTAGATTTCTCTTTTTGTTTGATCAAGAAATCCCTGAGGTTGTCTATAGTTTGGCTCATGATTTCCCTCCAAGAGACTAGCTAATCAGTGGTCAGAGTATAAGTGTGGAAGGGAGCTAGAGCTTTTTGAAGACTGGTCGGTTGCTGTATCCTGGCCAGGTTATAACCCAGATAGCCAAAGCCTACTGCTGTGGTGAGGAATGTGTACATCTACTGCTATGGTAAGTACAAATTACACAACTCTACTTTCTTTTACTAACACAGCAGTCACCAATGTTTGCCAAACCACATCACATGTTTTCCGTGAATCCTGAATACCAGTTGTGTCTTGACTTTGTCATTATAGCCTTTACTTTCAACTGTCCTTTCATCTTTCTTTGTTGCATTAAGAAAAGGTGCCAGCATGTGTTGTTTCACAGTCTTTCATTATTTTTTGACATCAAGAAAAACACAGCATCACATTCTTACCCCAAGAACATACCCTGCAGTTACATGAGAGGAAGAGGAAACATAAAAAAAAAAAAGTTCTGTTTGAGTTAGTCTGGCATTACTCCTGCTTCATGTTGTCTATTCATATAGACTGCCACTACCTGTGACTTCTCAACATATCTGTCAAGTGTTTCAGTTTTAGAGGGATGCTCTTAACTTATTATCTAACATTTGCTTCATCCCTTATAAAATTTGAGTTTATTTAAAAAAAAAAAAATCTGAATTAATAACACCAGTATTTTAAAAAGTATCACTAATTTGGGACCTTTTCCCTAATTATTTTTTGCTTTGTCCATAACACAGGAGGTAAAAATTGAGAGGTATACTTCAAAAGAAATTGTGGCAGCTATTAAAAGACTGTGAATTAGTCTACTGGTGACTGAAATTTAAATAAATCAGTACAAGAAATGTTTCCAAAATCATAGCTAGACTGTTCCTGAATGTGTTTGTAGATGTCTTTGTGATGCGTGCTCTCATAGTCATGACTATAAAGGCAAGTATTACATAAAGAATCTGTCTATATAAGATATTTCAACCTGTCTCTCATCTAAATCTAAATAAATCCTTCTGGCCACCATAATCACAGGAAAGCTAGCCCATATTTTATTTAATTTGATACTTTTAGACAAGATATGCATTAAAGAATATATCTTATGGGACCATCGGTGACTTTAGAATTAGCCCTGCATAAGAGCTGGAAACCCTGGCATGTGCCTTCCTGCTAAATCTTCTCACAACATTTCACGTACTTGAATGGGACTATCTTTTCTTGGTTATAGAGAGTATTTTCACACACTATGCCAAAATCAGGAGTAATAATTTCTGAACAAAACAACTAACATCTGAGACTTCAGACTTGTTTCCCCTGGGTACATTCTCAGTATCCAACTTGCTGTTGATTTTAGCTGAAAAAGCATGTTACATCTATGGACTTCATTAAAAAGCAAGCTGTTTTCCTTCTTTGGATAGCAGAGTAGGTATGTTGCTCATTATGAAGTTGTATTCATTTTATTATGACTATACCACAGCATTCTGAACAACCTACTGAATTTTAGATATGTTACAACATGTTTGTCTTTGGTTGTCAGTTTCATGGTACATTGAAGAAGCTTTGCATTCTTGATGACTCAGGTACTGTTCCTGAATTTGGATGCAATGTGGGTTAAGTGGGGTACCACGAGAGATGTCAGCATCAGCTCAGCATGTGGAGGCAGTAAGGTCTGCTGTGTGACTCTTAGTGGAGTCCATGCAGTGAAGCAGTGGTAGGATATGTTAAAGATCAGTTCTTTAGCCTTGTAAGCAGTGGGGTTGCTCTGTAAATATGGATGTGATTTATGAGCATGAGCATTTGTGTGTGTCTGTGTCTGTGTGTGTGTGTGTGTGTGTGTGTGTGTGTGTGTGTGTGTGTGTGTGTGTGTGTGTGTGTGTATAAACATGACTGACCAAGCAAAATTTGTTTTGCAGTGTGCCTGTAACTACCATACAGAGAGATAATAGGGTATAAAATATCCTGTTAGCAGCATAACTGCATACCTGTAGTTGTCTCTTACCTTCAGTAATGAAGCTGTAAGGGTAGTAGACATGGGGTATGAAAGACTTTATCTGTCACTGGATGCAAAGGGGATTGCTAATAGTTAGCAGTGAGAGACAGAAAAAGTAAAACTCAAAAGAGTGACCCAGTTAAGATGAATGGTATTTTACCATATAGAAAATTGGCATTCCTCATCATAGAGGCTACTCAGTAGCTACTGGGTTCCTTTGGATAAGATCAGTTCATCAGTCAGGCTTTTGATAGCAGACAATTTTTATTTCCAGCAAACCAATTTGAGAAATATGTGTGTGCCAGTTCAAACTGGATGTGTCCTCCACTGCAAAATACTAAGCAAAACAAACAGCCATAAAACACCTCCCCTAGGGTCCCAAATTTACACAGACAAATAGGTTCCTAACTCAATGTATTCCCAGTCTATGGAGTAAGTTGCCACTTCTGGTCAAACAAAGGACTAGTTTGGCTTCATTTAAGGGTAGCCACAAATTTGCACTTAGCTTATCGATACAGCCAGAACTGTATCAACATTATCCAGTTTGAACACTGTTTCCCCTACATTGACATTGCACCTAAGTTTTTGTTGTAAAAATTCTGACATTGTACTCTACTGCTTTTCTGTATGATTTGTTATAAATGCTTTTTGCAGTTTGATCTCTAACATTTGTACCCAACTATTTTCTGTAAAATTTTATTGTAAAATGTTATTTCTCTAATTGTTTTAGCTGCCAGTGCAATTTTCTTGCTGACTTTATGTAAAATGTTAATACTGATTGTGGAGCTTTTCTCCTCAGGTCTCCACTGAAAATGAGCTACTGCTCAGCTGGACTAACCCGGTTAAAAAAATTTAAATTAATAAATAAATAAATAAATAATCTGACATCCTGTGCATTTCCCCAGTACAGCACTCCCTCACCAACCTCCCCAAGAAGAGAACAAAAAAAAAAAAACTGTATGAAAGTAAACTAGCTGCTAGAAATGTAAGAAGGGGCTTGCTGCAGTTATAATATTACTGACAATGCCCTTCAGTGCTTTGGCTGTAACCACAAACACAGTATAAGCATTAATTTCAGAATACTGATACTTCATGACTGTTTCAACAGCATCTGTTGATAGTGTTCCAAACACTTTACACCCTTGGAAACCACCCGTTTACCCTGCCGCAGCTATACCTCTTTGTTCTGCCCTGTTCAATTTGGGATGTAATCAGTATTAAATGCTTTTAAAGTGTGCAAGAACTTTAAAGTGCGTCTTCCTAAAAGGTCTATATAGCTTGTAGTTTCATTGTTTTCTTGCCTAATACCATCCCTGTGCTCCTAACTGGGACATAGCACTCACATAGTATTCTTTGTAGAACTTGCCCTTTCATCTAATCCACTCTCATAGATAAAATTCAAACATAGTTGTTAAATTAAGTAATACTTATGCATTTTATTTTCTGAGGGGAGGTTTGAATGGAAACTGGCACACATCAGATGTCATGCTCCTTTTGTGAATATAAACCAGCTACTACAACATAAGAAAGCAAAGTCAGCTAAATAAACCCTTGACTCCCAGTTCCTTTTCAGGTGTTTAACCCTCTCAGAAACAGCTAGACAAACAGACCATCCTGTTCTTCCAATCGCAAACGTTTTTCTGCTACTTTGTACCATGCTTGTCATTTTGCCCAGGTAAGCTCTAAATGGAGTCATGGTTGTGGTAATACACTGAATCACAAAATCAGATCTTTATCTAGGAGCAATGCGTTTATCCCAAAAGACATATTAAAGATCTTCAAGTTCAGTTTTTTTTACCTCAACAGGTTTAGCAGAAGACTTTCCACATCCGATTGGAATTGGCCTGAAATGAAAAATAAAAATAATCTAGTGGCTGCTGAGAAAGTTAACAGCTAGGATGAATTAAAGATGGGAGAGGAGAAGACAGATATGTTATTACCATGCATATCAATCAAAAAGTGTGGGTGGACATAACGCATACATATTTTGTAGCTAAGATGAAAAGTACATGTACATGAAGCAGAGATAAAGACCTTTACCTACATTTCACAGTGTACAGATTTGAGCTAACCTAACAGTAGCCACCAGTTTTGACACACGCACTACACCCTTGTCAATCAAATACAGAATGGTGCAGAGAAGGTGTTATTTCACAGTAACGGTGGACAAACATCCCATGTAGCCCTAGCAGAATATTTGTGATAAACCAAGACAAGATCTTCACAGCACAATATATACTGGAAAAATAAAGAAATAAATACCTTAGAGCCAAAACATGTGGAGTAGATCTATTGACCTGATTAAGAAAATATTTTGAACTTCCCTCTGCAATCATTCATTTAAACAGACCCTGAAACAATCAAATTCATCTTGATTACATCCCACACATCAAAACTGTAGCTGCCAAAAAACTGGAAAACTAAAATATCACTATAGTACCTCTACAACAAAAACTGTCCATGATGATGCAGTACTCAAATGGGCCCATTGTTAACCAGCAAGACCTATTCCATGCAAAAAAATTCATAAAGATCTCAGAATATTTAAAGGAACTTATTCTCCATCAGCAACTAACAATACAATTGTTTTGCGCCAAACCTGTTTCACATACATTCCCTATTCTCACATTGATCTCCTGGTTTTTGGCCAAACTTTCATCCGCAGGTCTCAAAACCTCAGGATAAGCTCACAGAAGTAAATGCTTCACACATTAAAGAACTTCAGAGTTTTTATAGAAATCTTATTATGTGCATTATTCCTGATCATACAAAAATAATTATTTATTTAGTCCTCTAATCTCCTTAAATAAAAATATTTATTAAAATAGTTACTGAAATGATACTTATTATTAATGCACAAGCTTAAAAACATTTTAAGTGGCTTGTCCATTAGTCCTGTAATAGCCATATTTTTTAGAAGATTAGAAGCTGGTTAGTGTATATTAGAACACATAATAAGTAGTCGGCAATTCCAAATAGTTTATGCAGTAGAAGCAAACGGTGGTGTAACTCAACATTCAGTCCTAGGTATAATTGTCATTATAAGCATCACTTCAGTTAGGCTAAATGGGATGATACCTCTCTTTACAGATGGTATAAAACCTCTTGAAAAATGCAGACATGCACAGCAAATATGTAGAAAAAGGAGGAGGAAGAGCTATTGACAATGAAAACCTTTCTAAAAGCAAGACAGCTATAACTCAGCGAAAGCTGTCATGATCTAAACTGAGACACACCAAAAACAAAGAAATAGTGGTGCTTTGCCAATGTAGAGAAGGGCATTGAGAGCCTTCATGTCATATTACCCAGGTGGGGTATTATAATTATTGGACATGAAGTGGTAAAAATGCAAAAATTGTGTAAAATATATTGTATTTCTAATTTATAATTTGTTACTATCCTCCTGAGGTATGAAGTTAGAAAGCCTGTTATGCATACAAGACAATAATCTAGAAGGAGAATGCCCACTTTATGAAAAGTAAATAAATGAATGGGCAAAGAATCAGTGATAATGCAAGATAGCATTTCTTTGGAGAGAGGGTAGTAAATGCTTGAAATATGTCTACACACAAAAGTGACATGAGCAAAATGTCGGAAAATGCAAGAATATGCTTGGCATGTAAACAAACATACTGTCTGGAGGTCAGTTATAATTTCATTGTGAAAAAAGGAGTTAGTATTGATGGCCAAGTTATAGACTCTACCAACTTACCTATCAAATGCATACATCTATATTATATATGAAAACAGATGTAAGATTATTGTGGTATGTAATAGTACTTCAGGAATATAATTTTGATTCAAAGATTGATACTGGTTCATTATCTTTTATCTGTCAAAAAGTGTAATGGGATGTGTTTTGTCATACTGGTACAACAAAATGTATCAATATGTGCTGTCTTTCTTCCATGGCAAACCAAAAGTGGTAAGAGAGAGAGAGAAACAAAAGAGAAAAATGCTTTCTGTCTTAATCCATTCAAAGACAGTATAATAAATGTATATTGTTGTGAACGAGAGCATTCTGGGCACATCTGATATGCAGAGAAATGGGCAACATCATAGACTATGCAGCTTTCATTTCCTGCCCCTTTAATGTTATATTTGTGCTGTAGGCATTGTGTTCAGGAAATCATGTAAGCCGTGAATACTTGTCATATGCTAGCAATGCCATAGGGCATCTGCAGATTGAAAAGCATGCTTTTGATGCAAATAAGTAATTGTCTGTTTTATTCATACAGTCAAATCAACTCATTGTATCTTAGGGCAAGAAAGAGTTGTGGGGAAGGATATCATGCCTTTACAGAAAACGATACATCTGAGGTCTGTAAATTCATTATAGCTCCTTATGCAGTGCTTCAGGACATCATCAAAATGTCATTAGGAGAAATTTGTTCATTTTGAACATTATTTCATTTCAAATAATGATCATTCCTTTGTCAAACTGTATAAGTATCTACACTTTGTGTGATTTCTAAAGCATGACTAGATTGGTAATAACTTCCCGACCCCCTAAGACCTGATTGTATACTTTGCAAGATCTAGAATTAAAGGGTATATCACTCATAAATGCTGTAAGGGTAAAACTATTACTACACTGTCAGGTTGCTTTCAGACTGTCAACGAGCCGTATTACAAAAGTAGATGACAAGTGTTATTTTTCTTGTCATTGGCTTTTCTGGGTTAAAGCATAACATAAGTGATCCAAGCAATCACTTCTAATATCAGAAATATTGAGATTATTGCTGGATAATGCATCATAATTATTCACTTCAGGTATGAGCTTGTTAAATAATTTACATGAGTGCAGTCCAGTAATAGTTCATTCTGATGGTGTTAACTTTGCCTCAGTAGCTAGAAACTAATATATTCATTCACTGTTTGACAATGTCAGCTTTGTGTCAGGCAATTTATTTTCTTCACAAAGACAATTTTTTGAAGAATGCCTTGACATGGATTTTTCTTTCATGTAAATAGTTAATTGAAAAATGTGATTAGATGGAGTAGGTGAAATGTGGCTCTTGAAAGGAGCTCAATTTGAAAGCTCAGTAAAAGCTGATAAAGCATATCCTCATCATTGGTTTACAGTATACATTAACATGGCTAGGCTTAAAATGGCCCACAGCCATGGTTAGCCTAGTGTTTACATATGAGGGGACAGAACAAGGCAGCCTCAGTTACACAAATGCCCTTGCTTTCAAATATTTATAACAGACACCTTGTTTGTTGGTGGCTTCTCACAGAAGATCAAGTTCTAGAAGTCAGTTTTACTGTTATGAAATCTAATGAAATCTAAGAATAATTATTACACAATAATTTCTGTAAAGCAAAGGTAAAGCAGAATGTATGATCACTAGTTCTTTGCTAGCACATGCATTTTTGCTGTCTCCCATTTACTATTTATTCCCCTGAATGCTCCCTTCTTTTACATGGAGCTTGCTTATTTTAGTTAATAGCAGCTCAAGTCTTCAGGGTGTTTGTACGATGATCTGTTCATCATGTTTTCTTAGCATTGTCCATCATGTCCTATACATTCCTGCTGAGGGTTTTGAGACCACCTACACTGAAGTAATTGAAAAGACACAAGAGTATCCTTAGCAACAAGATTACTGATCTAAAGACCCTCATCTACAATGAAAGACTTAAAGCACCACCCCTTTATTGTGCGTCTTATATTCTCTTACAGGGAGCAGAGGAGAATTATGGTCAGATGGGACCCTAGGCAAGCTGTCTCGCTCCAGTTACCATAAACACTATTCAAACCTGTCAGAGTACATACTATTTTCTTCTTTGCTTTTGCAATGATTAACTATTTAGATTTAAATTTACTTTTATTTCAGATTTTGTAGCCCAAACACTAATGACCATTTGCTAAATAAAATTGGCCCCCTGTACAAATTTGTAGGACTATACATAAACATATGTATTCTTTGTTCACCTTCAGGATTGTATTAAATTATATTCCGTGTTTAATGCAGCAACATTTGTTAGAGTGTATTAGTGATTTTGCCATAACATTTCCTGAACTAGCTCACGTATAATAGGGAATGGCTAGCAAGCAATGACCACAGTTGCATAGCTAATAAGCATGCATACCATAAAGGAGCATAGCCCAAATTCCCAATCACTCCAAAGTAATCTCTGGTTAAGTGACTTGCTCAATGTCACACAGTAGGTAAATGAAGGTAGAAAGATTCAAACCCTGTACCTTTTCCACAGGAAGCAGCTTGTGATGTCCCTTTTCTGGGCCAGTAATCAAGGAGTCCCAAACCTCACCAGGGACATTGGTGAGGGACATTCACTGGGACTCTCTCTCTGTCTCTCTCTCTCTCCAGGCCCCCAAATAAGACTCCCTGTTGACACAGCTGTAAAGTTGAGTCCTCTGCTGAGTTTTCAAAGCCAAGTCCTCTACCATCCTCTCCTGGAAATCAGTGCTCTGTGTCCCTGCTCAAAGCAGCTGACACACACACACACACACACACACACACACACACACACACACACACACACACACACACGCACACACACACTCACACACACTCTTTGAGATTTAATTTACACACACACACACACACACACACACACACACACACACACACACACACACACCTGGGAAAGGCTGGCACAGATTTACTAGCATTGCCCCCTCTGCCAAGACTATAAGGTAGGTACTGCCACCAGAACACTCCAAGGCCAGCTACTTTAAGGCTCTTACAAGGATACCCAATTATACTGAATCAAATTAACCAATGCAGTAAGGCTTTCAGGAGTGGCCACAATGTCACCAAATAAATATAAGTACCCTCAAGGTTAAAATATTCTATAAGAGACCAGCCACAATAAAAAGTTAAAATATATTTAATAATAAATAATAAAAGAACATGAAAATACTAAATATCTATTTACAATATATCGTTTTGCAGAGTTTCAATTACAAGAAATATTGAAAATAACACAGATGCATATATTCACACAGATACAGAAAAACAGCATTTAACTAATCTCACTATATTTTTCCTGACTGGTCTAAAGAATTATTATTCCCTGGTTGCTTTCTAAAGCAAGGCAACATGAAGTATGTGAATGGTCTTCCTTCTTGGTCAAGTTTCAAAAATAGACTGCTCTGCGACTTCTGTCTCATCTAGTATTAAAACATCATTTCAGTGCCTGAATGCAGAATAACATCACATACATCTGGTAATCTGACTCTAGTTCCCACATTACCCCCTTTGCTAGAAACTAAACCAGAATTTAGCATGTATGTGTTACCATACACATAAAGCTTTTCTGAGATGTTTTAGCATCTGGAAGCTATAATACCATTTAAAAAATTCCAGCCTTCCAGGGTAGCAGTTAGTTCACCCCTTGGACAATACAGTAAGAATCCTAGTTTTGGTTTTCACAGACATTTCATCTCTTGCTGTAATCAGAACTGTAAGATACAATCTTTTGGTCTATACCAGATAATTTAATTTCAGTCTATTTTTCAAAGTTAGCTGGACTGAGATTAACATCTTCTCTTCCAGTATCCTCTGTTACAATATATTCATTTCAACAGTTACAATATAGTTTGAGATACAGGTGTATTTCTTTTTTGTTCAACAGCTGGTACATTTTTAACACAAGCAGCTTTACAAATACATTTTCAGCACAAGCATCTGTACAAATCAGTTTGATATAGAAATGACATATAATTTTTTACACAACTCCAGCTAGCTCTGCTGGCATATGTTACACATCGACTGCCCTACTTTTCCTGGCAACACCTCTCATCACATAACTCATTAATAAGTTGGAGCTTAATAAATATTAAATTAATTAATTCTTTATTGCAATGAATAAAACAAAGTAATGAAAAACAATATAAATGCTACACAAGCTTTTACTCAACAACCCACAAGTCATTCAAATCTCAGAAATAATACAACATACATCATACTATTTTTTTGGGGGGGGAATACAGGTATGCATTGCAACTATATCTCATTTTTGACTTCCCTTTGTGCTCTCTGTCATCAAGAATAGCTATCCCATCTGACATGTCTTAGTACAGATCTGACTTACCTGAATGGCTAATAATGCTGCATTGTTGCATTATACATATCCAAAGTCAACAGAGGCAGAATGTGGACAACTGTAGGCACTATGAGTGGTAATGAATCAGGCTCCTGCCAACCGTACCAATATATGTATATATAATTTTCTTCTTTATTTTTATAATTACCACAGAGATTAGTATTTCATTCAAAAATTTTATTTCACACAAAAGACTTGTAATATGTGACTATGAAGTCACAGACTAGTAAACCAAACAATAAAACCAAAAGGCTCACATAGTGTCTTGTATAAATAACAGGTATCAAAGTAAAAATTCAAATTCAGTTTCCAAACATACCAGTATGAAGTTTAATAGACACAGACTAAATGTAAAAAAATGGTTAAATGCTCTGTTCTTAACAATTGGTAGGACTTCATCAGAATCATATTCTATACATTTAAACCAGTTTAAATAGCTTGTTAAATAAATCACATAATGTAAAATATCCAGTGGTAGTCAAACTAATTAATTCAATGTGTATCAATAGTATCAACACAGTGTAAGAAAAAAATATATAAATATTTGTAAAAAATAATATCAAGGGTTTATTTTGTTAAAACAATGTGTAAATAAATATATAAATAACAATGTTTGTTTAAAAATTATCTAAATATATTTAAGAAATTCATCATTATCTGGTAGCTCTAGATTTGAGTATAGGGACAATGGAAATGTGTTCATTTAAGCCCAGATTTAATCTGATCTGCCAAATCAATTCTCTGTACTTGATTCTGGTCTCCCAAGAACCACCCTGTTCATTATGTAGGTCCACTTCCAATATGCCAAACCTAAATTTCCAATAAGTACACATCTGTGTGTGTGTATATGTTTGAATATGCCGATGTTAGTGTTTTGCCTTAAAATAGCATAAAAAATGCTCATTTTCCTAAAATGTTGTTCACTTTTACCAATATCCAATATGATAGTTGGAACATCCTTCACACAGTACTATGTAAGCCACTTCTTTGGAAGCCCAGTTGTCATGTACTGAGGGAATGTTGTAAGGAAGCCTATCTAAGTGTATACCTTCTTTATCTAGACTGTGTGAACATTGCCCACATTTTCTATTGCCCTTAATACAGATACCTTTGGGATGGATTTTTGAGTACTGTAATAAATGCTTAAAATTCATGCCTGTCTTAAAAACAAATCTAGGTGTATTCCCTAAAATGTTAAAAATTTCCTTCTTCACTTTCAGAATATTCCAGTTATTCATAACAATATCTTTCACAATTTTTGAGGAAGAATCATATGCGACTACCAGTGCATTAGAGAACAAATTGTTGTCCCCTTGTTTAGTTAACAGCTCTTGGTTTGTGACCACTTTGTCTGCACCTAGCAATGGTGTATATTTCGTACCTCAATTATTAATCATTTCATCCCGAATTTTTGTTAAACTATCTTGGGGATAGTTTCTGTCTAAAAACAACTTAAAAACTTCCACCTTTTGGAGAAAAACATTGTAATCAGAACATATTCTCACAATTCTAATCTGTCGTCCCTTAGAAATATTTTTATTTGAAAAAAAATGGGTGACAACTAGAAAAACTGAAGTAACTGTTTGAAAATGTGGGTTTCCTGTATATCTTGGAAGCAAACTCATTTTTTTCCCCTAATGTAACATATAAATAGTCCATAGTCTTTGTAGAATGTTTATGAGTAAAAGTTAGAAATGAGCCAGTTTGGTTAATATATGACACAGATTCATCACAAATGGGGTTAAAGTTCTTCCAAAAAAAAATGTTATCCAAAAAACATAAAAAAAATGTCATTAATGGTGGCAATCAGATTTAAAAATGTATTCCCTTTCCCAACTGTACATAACCAGAATAGCATAGGTGGGGGCATAACTTGCTCCTATTGCTACACCTTTCAGCTGGCAAAAATATTCACCCACAAAATAAATAAAATTATGAGTCAAACTCAAAGTCATAACATCCACAATAAAACTGATCAATCAGTCATTAAGTTTGGTAAGCTCAACTATTGCTGAATGTTATAATTCCAAACTTGTCTGATGAAAAACACAAAAAGAAAAAGCTAGCAAAGCTAGACTTCTAACTTTGTGATACTTTACACCCCTTGCATCAGAGGCCTAATGAGATATATGCAAATCACCCTTTAAGGATATCAGGTGTTTCAGCTAAATGGCAATTCTGAATATCCATGACTTTTTCTTTTACTTTGATTTTTATATCTATTTATGGACAATTTCAGGCCATTAAAGCCAAATCCCTTTAGCTGTGGAAATGCATGTTTCTGCCTTCTTATGACATCATCAGCATAGCATAAGAGGAATGTTTGACCTTTGGAAACACAGGGTTGTCATACCCAGCTGATATCCATAAACATTAGGGTGTCTACAAAATATCCCAACTAACAAACTAAAACAAAGAGTAAAAAGGTCACACAGATAACCAACTGGTTAAAAAATACAAAAAGAAAAAGCTACCAAAGATAAACTTCTAACTGTGTGATACCTTAAACGTCTTCCATCAGAGATCTAATGGGATATATGCAAATCAGGTGTACTTTCCCACAATGAAATTCGCTTTTTTGAAAAGGGAAAGTACATCCCCACTTAAGCGAAAGTGCACTTTAACGAAAGTGCACTTTCGCTTAAGCTCACTAGACCAAACCTACTGCACCACAATGGAGGACATTGAAAAATGGGCTATGTCCTCCACTGGGGTTCGATAGTCATGGACCTTACGGTTAGGGGATGAGTCGAGGTAAGGGGATAGCCCTACTAACTATCCCCTTACCCTAACCCATGCCCTAACCCTAAGGTCTGTGACTATCACACAACAGTGGAGGACATAGCCCGATTTGGAATGTCATCTACTGTGGTGCGATAGTCACAGACCATAGGGTTAGGGTGAATGGGTCAAGGTAAGGGGATAGCCCTACTAACTATCCCCTTACCCTAACCTGTGCCCTAACCCTAAGGTCCGTGACTGCTAGCCTGTTCAGTCTAGCGGGTTCACAAAAGTGCATTTTTGTGAAAGTGCACTTTCACGTTAGTGTGGGTGTACTTTTGAAGTTCGAAGTAGTGAACTTTTGTTCTTCAAAAGTACACCCATGCAAATCACCCTTTAAGGATATCAGGTGTTTCAGCTGCTCTGTGTTTAAGTAGCAATGCTTTAATGAACATCAGGTAAACTTGTCTGAGACTGTAAGACGCAAGTAAGCTTTAATAAGCATACTGTTAAAGAATTGCCAACATTGAAAGCCTTTTTGTTGTTGCCGTGCAGAGAATATTTATATAAGCCTTAGGTATTGAAATGCATATGACAGTATTTGTAATAAAGGACAGTATTACAGTATTTTCAGAAGCTCATTACCTTTGTTGAATACTTGCAGTCACCTTTGCAGGCTTCACCTGTAAACTAAACTAAACAGAATGCCAATTTATCATGTGTGGCCCATAATCTGTCCAGTAATCCTTTAAGCAATTTATCTTGAGCTTGTTTCTTGTTTGCTGTTCACTTTTTTACTTTAATTATGTTTTCCCCTTGAAACAAGTAGATAGTTGTTGTCAAGCACTAGGTCTTTTTTGGATAAGAAACAAGGGTGCTGACTTGTTGTAAATGGGCTAAATTCTTGGCTAGGCTTGTAAGGGCTTTAGGGCCAATAGCCTAGTAACTTCCTATGATCATATAAAATCATATAATCAAAAGTAACATTCTTTCATTAAAAAAAAATTATAGTCAGCGTCCTTCAATTTTATTGTAATGATGCTCTCAGTATATCACCTTCCAGTTTCATTAAAAGACAGGTGGCAATGGTTAGTACTAATGCATGCAACAGTCTTTCCCCAAATCTCCCATATCGTCTATACCTTTTACTGCTCTCATCATTCTTTTTATTATACATTATTATTATTATTATTATTATTATTATTATTATTATTATTACAATTCTTATTATTGTCTGTAGTCCAGATCTTTGGCACAACACTCTTTAACTCCAGACCTTCTGTTCTTGTTTTATTAACTTCTTCTTACTGCTTCAGAAATTATAGTTCAGTCGTATTTTTGTTTTATGGAAACTCCAGTTTCCTGAAATTTATTTCACTGATTTTCAGACAATCAAAAAGGTAGCTGTAATGCCAGAGAGAGCATATTGTCAGTCAAGGTCAATGCAAATAAAATTGCCACCTTCTTTGGAATGCTGTGGAAGAGCAATAAAGTTTGAAGTATAGCAGGAAGAACCCTCTGCATGGAAGGTATGATGACTTACTTATCCACAAAAATGCAGTATTTTTGTTGCATTTCAGACTCTCAATATAGGATTGCTGGTGCTGTTAGTGTTAGCAGATCAAGGTACTGCCATACATAATTTACTGTTAATACTCTCATTTTCCTTTGTATTACCTAACAAGATGCAGGTGTATTACAGGACCTATGACCCCGTCTATGTTAGCAAATCAAAGGAACTGAAACGTGAATACCGTTTTGTATGTGTCGAACTCACAATTAACCGAACGGGCAGATCACTGATTTTTTTTTTCCAAGGGAAAAAAATCGGTAGGCCAACTACACACAACACACCAGTACAAACACTAGATCGCACTACAGTGGGGAAAAGGGAGAATTCACAGCGACGGCCAGCCAATTTTTTTCCCTAGGAAAAACATTGGTGATCTGGCCTTCCGCTTATCTGTGAGTTTGACACATATGTGTCGATGAAAAGGTATTCGCATTTCCGTTCCTTGATTTGCTAATATAGACCTACCTACAGCCACCTAAATAAGATGTGGCTCTGCTCCTGAACTAACCTATGCTGAATTAGCTCTACCCCCTCCCCCAGGCATAGTCAGCCTAATTTTAGATAAAGGGAAAATATAATTTTGCCTAGATCATGATGTTATCTAGTCATCTCTGTTCCAAAGTGAGTACTCAGTGTGTATAACATTATCTCTATGAACTAAAAGTAGTGCATTAACTATTTCTTAACTATTGACAATGTTTTTATGGTATCTTGCTAACTCTGTCCAAATATTTGTACTCTATAAGTTCATACTGTATGAAGTGAAGTTTTGATTTTGTTTTGTTCCCAGGACTCCACTGAAAATGGGATAGTATCCAAGTCATACTTTCCCAGTAAACAAATACAAAATAAAAATAAAGTACCTGAATTTTTCCATTAAAATTTAAGACTTATAATAGTCTTGGTTGTTATACTTTTCAAATCTGTAAAATTAATATGACTCCTTATGTGTCCTAACTTTATTTTTGTTCTTGTACTGTTATTTAATGGTGGTGTATGAGTGGAAATGTTTTTCCCATGGCCAGTGTAAAAAAAAGGAAAGCTTAAGAGCCCTGTCTCAGTAGGCATCATCTTGGTCAGCATCAAGCTCTGTGCAGATGTGTCAAGACAGTATGAAGTGTTGAGAAATGTGATTGCAGATCACAAAGCAGAAATAGAATTATAATTCCCTTTCCTTAGGAATTACCAGTATTATACCATTTACATCATGACGTACAGTGTCTTTATAAAACAATCATTTTATGATTTGTCTTCTTTTCCCCAGAAGCCCTTGCTACCCACTAAGGTTAATGTCTAACACGATAAATCAGAGCTGGCTTTCTTATCAAATAATAGTAGTTAAAAGTAAACTGAGAAAATGACTAATACCTAAGCAACATATTTTATGATCTTGTTAAGCTAATATTTTTTATATGATGGGAAATTTTACATCCTATTGAAATACACTGCTCAACACTTGGGATGTAAAATGTGTTTACTTTCTACTCAAACATCTTGCAAAAAAGGACCTTTTTATCATTAATAAGCAGCAAAACATATTGTAAACAATTATGTTCATATTAAATCAACTTTTCATTGTAAATAAATGTACTGTTTTATTATGTGTATATCCAGTCATTCTTTCATACTAAATCACACCAATTCTTAGTGTTAAAGAAACTCATTTTGCATCATTTCTACTGCCCTAATGACAGCTCATTACTGTAATTCAGAAACTAATAAGGGTGAGTCCAACAGATACTAAACAAAAAGTTATTTAGAGAGAAAGCAGCAAATCTTGAACTTTACTATACTGCCATTAAAGCACTTTTGCAAGATAGTTTCCCCCCACTATACCAGTGGGGGGGGGGGGGCTGTACGCCCAGACTTATATATATATATATATATATATATATATATATATATATATATCTGTTAACTGTGACATCACTGCATTTTAGAATAAGAGGAATGCTCCCATATAGCATGAACTTAGACCTAACTTACATATTCTCTTTTTTGTACACTTAAACACAATGCTTCAAGAACTGCAATTGCATTCCTCCCACTTTCGTTAGGAACCCCATGATTAATATAGCTGCAGTAGATGTACTCAAACCATGCACTGTGAATATACTGCCATGTTCATGGCCAGCCTCATAAAACATTTTTCAAGACTTATAATAGTATGCAAAGAGGGACAAACACTGGACTGACATTTATTTTTAAAATGGTTGAACTCTTTCTTTTTAAAACAATTCCATGGTATGACAGCACTATACACTAGCTGGGCTGTTGGTAGCTCATATATTTAGGCAGTGTTGGAGCAGAGTAACTTTTGGTCACATACCTGTTCCCGTGTGACTAAACAGTATACCCCAATGTGGTTAAAATACAAATTATGTGCACTCTGTTATAGTGTGCTATAGTACTCTTCACATTTTTATTAGCCTACAACATTATCATACTGCTTTTTAGATCCTATCATCCATTGAGGCAGGTGTATTAAAATCTAAATGTTGGAATTTTAGAAGACAGAACATAAAAACTCATCACTAAGCCCTTCACTCACAGACTTAAATTTTCATATGGGAATTGCAAGAAAGCTCTGCTCACTAGATTGCAAAGGAGTGTATATGTATATGGATGCAGGAATTTGCATAGAAAACTTTTGTTGTATCATGAAAGATGATAAGAATTAGCAATCTTACATAAGAGGACACAGTTTTATTATTAGCTGGGCCAGAGCACTGCAGAATTGTGGGAACGTGTTGTAGTGCTGATTGCTCCATTTTTAATTGAGTCATTGCATTCTGAAGCAGTGTCATGCTTTGAAAGAGATGTGGGTAGTGAATGCTGCAAATATCATAACTCAAAGCCATACGAATGCATGAATTACTGCTGTGTACAGATGGACAGATGTAAAAATGAAGCTAATGAGCCTTATATTCTGTAAGCGTAAAATGATGCTTGAATAGTTTCTCCTTCAGTAGATAATCTCCCAGCAGAATACCTCACCTGTCTGCTACTTTCACAGCCTACCCTGTGTTCCTCCTCTAGGGAAAAAAATCTTCATCATTTCCCTTCATACAGTCAAAGGTTCGTAGGTGATTACTAGGCTAATGGTACAAGAGCCTTTACAAGTGTAGCCAATAATATCAAGGATATAACAATATTATTATTACAGGGCCTTCCCAATATTTTCCTGCAGCAGTGATTTAATGTTGTGGGTGGTCTAGATTCTATTTGAGGAAAGATGTGATTCAGAAAACACATAGCCAAGTCAGTCACTGCCATTCTGTTTGGCACCCAGGATTGCATGTATAGATGATGATTTGATACTCAGTCGGTCGGGTGTCCATCTAGTAGTGTTAGGTAGCCTTGCTCTGTTCTTTGGTGAAAAACATTCATGGGATACTTTGACTGCTTCATAGTATTAGAACACAACTAAGGATCATGTTTTCCATTTCTGTTTTCATAATTTAGTATTGTCATAACTGTAAAAGGTAAATACTTTGCCCTACACATCTAGTTTATCATGGACTACATAAGAGAAGTGGCCCAGTGTTACGGCATGGTGAACTTATTCTTCCCAGTAAGACTGCTAATTATACTGGAAAAAGATTAATTTCATGCAGGTAAGTATAACAGATTAATTCCTTGGTGGTGACGGTAGTGGAAGGGAGACGGTTGTTATGCTTAACAATAAAGTGGGGGCAGTGACAATTAGTTAAATTACTGAAAGCTACATTTGTAGTCAATCATGATGAGTTCTGAATACTCTGACCCTCACACTTCTCAAAATACCAAGAACCAAATACTGGAAGGATATGAACTGGGTGTAATAAAGCTGGAATGTTTCTCATCTCAGAGTGCATTAATATTCACTGTGAACCAGACATATCCTGTATAACGAACCCCAAAATCTTTTGGCATGTAGATGGATCAGATTTAAAAAAAATTGCATCATGATAGTTTTAAAGGTCTGATATTAAAAATAATGGAGATATATGATCCAGTCACTGTTTTCACTGCCAAAATATTTACCATTCTGTGCCAACTGAATTTTTGAGTGCTTTGTTCACTTGCATATTTAGACTTGCTCAAGTGGGATGTTTTATTTATGTTTATTGACAACAACTTCACTGGCTGAGTATTTTTGATTTACACAGGTCTTTTTTTTTATTTTAGGCATTGTGTTTATTAGTTCAAATTAATAGTCCTTTATGAGTCCTAGTAATGGTCAGTGAGCTTGCATGCTCCGGGGAATATAAAATGAGAAATTAAAATACATGGATACTCAGTAACCAGGTATTATCCTAGTATCCAACACAGTAGCATGTATAATGTCACCTCCTCAAAGATGATGTATAAAGTCTTTCTTACAGCAGTTCAGGCCAAGGCTGTTAAATGTGTTACTTGTTTTTCCTTGCCCTTGCTGACTTTATACTCCGTGTACTCTTAAACTCAAAGAAATAACATAGTCTCTCCATTATAACACTCTTCTTTATGACTGTAGTAGTTTAGTGCTTAAAGAGTTTTCTCTCTCTCACCTTTTGGCTGTTTGTTACTTGCAGCTGTCTGCACTCTTCCTAAACAACAGGACGCTTTCCTCAGTTCTTCTTCCTTGGGTCCCACTGTTGGATCATCATTCACTGAATGAGGTCTTTTTTCTACAAATCACTACAAAGACTGAAGGGTTGTTACGGGACATACATTTTGCATCTGTGAACAGAGTCCCATGAAGCAATATAAAACATGGCTGCCAAGCTGCTCTGTGAGGAGATAAGGCAGTTCTTCTGACCAAGGTGTAATTTGCAAATAGATCAGAAAGAAATATCTACTTTACCATATGTGACTGCATCATGTCGGGAAAGGAAACCCCAATAAACTGAAAAATGCATATTATTCTGGCATGGTTTCCTCAGTGCAGGTATTCTATCTGTTATGACTGTGTATCTGCCTGAGAAAACAAAGGTACTGTCTTCATCGCCTAGATATGTGGTGTATGGAAACACTAAAATGTAGTTGCCACAATACGTTTTTATTAAAAGAGCATTCTGTGCTTAGAATATTATGACACTAGTATGGATTGCATGGATTTTCATGAAGTACAAGGCTGAAAAATACAATAATTTATCCAGGTTTTATTTTTACTTAAATGGTTGATTTTTTTTAATAGAAGAAATGCTTGCAAATAACAAAAAGTAGCCTTTATCTAGGCAAAACTCAATTTGAAATAAACACGTATTGCTATTACATAGTAGTAACCTCTTTATCCTACTTAAATTCAGGATATAAAATTATTATAGCCCTAAAGGCCAGAGAAAACATTTTATTTCAATAAACAAGCATTGCTGGGAAGTACATATTCAAATTCAGCACTACCTTGAAACACGCTATCAACTCTACACTTTCACAGATCATGAATTATTCACATGCCTTTTCATACATATGATAGCACATACATCATAATATAGCCAAGGGTAACCCAAAGGTCTAATAGTTCAAGGATAATGCATTTTGATAAAGCAGGAACTACTCAGATATGGATGACAGGATCACATTGAAGTAATAAATGCATTTATGTCTCATTCTAGACCCCCTAACACACAGTCACTATGAACTCCCACCTTTCTTTCAATGAGATGCTTAAGAAAAAGATGCACAGGTCAGACAGTGCAAATTATTTATTCCTGAATGCAAACAAAGAAATGAATATGTTACTAAAATGTTGGTGGCCACATATGGAACTTGGGAGAGCACCTCACACATTCACACAGAAGATGTAAAACATAAACATAGGGGATGAACAACATGTGCATGCAGAAATGCTGCACAGCTGGGCAGAGAGCAGTCCAACCAGGCCATAAGAGAAGGTTATTATAGGAGAACAGTTGTAACATTATGGCTGTATGCACAGACAAGTGAAGTGCTTCATTAGGTTTGTATTATGAAACATTTTCAGCACTAAGCCCCTAGTCTTCTAGTCTTATATTAAAGCATTAACACTGGTCTGTGCTGGTCACCATAAAAATCAACAAGAAGCTAAGATGGGTTAAAGGTGTCAGCTCACATCACTACCATGTAAAGCTGTGGCAGAGTGACGTGTCTAACAGCTTGCGAAGCTGTCCACTCATCAGAAGGACAGTTACCTTATAGCCATTGTGTGGCAGTACCGGGTGTTTTACAACTTTCATAGCGTAACGCACCTTGTGTTCCTACGATTATTTTCTGTAAGTAGTAATATGTTAGAACAAATAAATATCCATGTGGTATAAAAAAATTATATCCACATCTCTCCAAATGTAACTCATTTGTTTTGTGTTCTTCATACAGATGGCATGAATAAACCTCCTGAGTTTTACTTCAGTCTATTTTGAGTTTCATTTCTTGACATCTGAAACACATCACAGATTGGTTGTGATCAGAGACCGAATCATAATTCTTAATATCAATTAATAAGAAAGTTCTTTTTCTAAAAAAAAAAAAAAAAAAAAAGAAGAAGCATTAAAACAACTTTCACCCCTTTATGGTTTTCTGTGACACAGAAGATGTTGATATGCAGTTTTTGTTTCTGTTTTGTACACCAGCAATAATACTCACAGTACATATCACAGTAGGTTATCCAAGGCCTCTTTGGGCCTTCATTCCTTAATTTACTGCTGGGTTCCTATTGAAATGTGAAGTACTTCCTATTTCTTCTAATAAAGCACTTGCAATGGATACATAGGCAAACAGCGTCATGGCAAACAAACATCTTTTTTTTTTACAAGTGTTTCTTCCTCTTCATCTCACACTCCATTCAACAAAACCATGAGGATGTTTGTGCCACCGCTTAAATATATTTAGAATTTCTTATTTTAAAATCTGTTAGCTATAACACCTTTACCTTTACTGTACTCAAGTCCAAAGAGTCTTATTTATTGCTGAATTATATTGCATACTTGCACAAAAGATACAGATTTTTTTCCTGGATAGCCTTTTGTTTTCTCATTCTTTTAATACATTTGTTAGCTGGTTAAAAACGCTGACAACAAGCCCTTCTTTTTCAGGATAACCCAGGAGAACTATCTGGAGAAATCATTTGCTCAGACTCACACTTAGGCAAATGGCGATGGAAGGAACTAAACTCTACTGCAGATTTCAGATGACTTCTTTTTAACAGCACAGAGCCTTAGTTCTGTGCATTAACTGACCTTTTCTACTTACAGTTGTCCATTTCTACCCACTCTTTTAAAACGTGTCTGTTAGATTTAAGTATGATATGATTAGCTTATTTGTGATCTGTAAATCAGCTGTATAATTTTAACAACCTAAATTTCATCAGAGGGAGTTTACCAGATGCCACACTTGGGCTTAGCAGCTGGCGATGCTGAATCAAGATTCATGCAATAAAGCCAGGCAGGACTTTGATACAGTGTCTTTTCTTACATCATAAGGGTGAAATATATGCCTCCAAAGCACTGTACAAAATGTGACACTCTGAGTTTTAAGTACACAGAACTGTCAACTTTGTTAAATCACAAGACAGATAAGCACAGTAAAATTTTATTTGGCAGGAAGATACCCTGTAAATGAAAAGCCGCATACTGAAAAATAAACATAAGTAACTGGGAGTTGTTGTATCTTTTGGCTTTTCCCGGTTAGGGGTCGTCACAGCAGAACTCCGGTCCACTAATGATTGGCAGTAGATTTTTACGTACCGAGTTGCCAGCCCTGGCACACAACCTTCAATGAAGGTACACCCATTCAAGCATGTCTCCACACAGAAGATGCTTTAGCTGAGAATCGAACAGGACGTCTTACTGTGAGGCGACAATGCTACCGCAGCACCACCACCGCAGTACAACTGGGAGTAATGTTTATAAAACTAATAGTAATGGCTGCAGTAAAAAGAAGTGCAATTCCTTTAAAACAATAACTGCTGATACAGTCTCTGTGGTCTTTAAGTTATACTGGATGCAACTCCTGGACACTTTGCTGTGCATGTAAGATCACACATAAGCAGGAGAAATAAGTAACAGCAGGCTAAATGCAATCCACAGAAACTGTAGCAGCGGTCTACAAGTGGGTTATATCAGGGGATTGTGGTGTGGCATCATATGCAGATAAGGAGCAAGCAAGTTAACCAAGGACATCTCAATCCTCTTACTATAAAATAAACCTTGAGTGCAGCAAACAATATTAGTGCACTGCAGAGAGAGAATCCACATATCCTGTTGTGAGACACCGGAGCAGCAATTCTAAGTTTCTAATTTGAACACTGTACTTTTTCATCAGTCCACTTATGTAGCATCAATAACATATGCTCTCATAACTGCTGCCACACAGCAGTGTGGATACAGAAATGCAGAAATGCGTGCTGACATATGGTGATTAACAAGAAGCAGGGGGCACACACATTTTGTGTTGCTATTTACTGTGGGCACATAAGTACATTGTATCACATTGAAAAAGCAAGCTTCTACAGCAATCACCAGTACTTTCAAGCAGTCTAATGTTGTCTACAGTACGCAGCAGGCAGACCACTAATGTTTTGAAATTAGTGAATGGTTTCACCCTCAGTTTAATTTCCCCAAGTGTTTTGGGTTTCAAATACCATGACAGGAATGGACCCCATTCCTTATTCAAGGTATTATTAGAGTACATGAAATTCATATTATTTCATTTTTTGATGTCAGCCAAGCATGCTCCTCTCAGCACCTGCAATGTGCCAATAATTCCCTCCTTCTGTAATTTGTTCCTACTATAATTGGAATGGCATTGTCTGGGTATCTTTCTTCTGCATTAATCTAATTTCTGCTTGAAAATCCTGGCATTTCATATATGGCCAATGGTCAGGAAGGAATAACTATATGAATATTAAGTCTGGTATGCAGGAACAGGTGCAGACTGACATCTTCATAGACAGCATTGTAAATTTCTACATACCAAACAAAGCATGGTGTGTGCACAGAGCACCATTCATGCTGGTGCACTGAAACACACAAAAAAAACAGACACTGACAAAGTGCTCACCAGCAGAAGCTTGTATGTGTCACCATATAAGGTAGTGTAGCACATGTCCCTTATCAGTAACTACAGTATGTACACAGACTATTTTTCTTTACCCATCTCTGTCATTCTCCTTCATAATACACGTCAACAGATGTACATGTCTCCTACCTATACTTTGAAATTTAGAAATTTTAGCTCTTTTTATCAATCATGTTTACAGTTACTATCCTAGTCCAGCGACCTGTACTCACAGTGGCCTTTAGCCCCAGTGCCACACAGTAACATTATACTTTTTGTTGCCTTGCATGCTAGTGGTTCACCTGTTACCTGTGACTGCTACTTTTGTTTTTTTATTGCTGCTTACCATGCTGTGTTCTTACCTGTAAGAGGTACCACTACATTGTTGCATCTCCAGTTGTCACACTGGCTAAGGCCATATCAGAGGCCGCCTACCCTTACATAATGTATTGTGGCCATCATCTGCCCCAGCACTGCCATAAATGCCCAGTGACACATTTATTACTTTATTGTCCTTGTGCACCAAGCACATGGGTGTACAGTACAGTTCCTTCTGGGGTACATTAAGTGAGGGTTAGGTGATGGAGTACACTCTGTTTATAAGCCCTGTTTCCACTGATTCTGCAGTACAGGTGTCCTTCACCCTGATGCTAGTTCTAATGGAGACTGAGCATGTCTGTTGTATCAGCTATTAGCCTATTTTCATTGTTCTTGTTTTTTTAAAGAGCACATATAACTGTGTGTATGAATGAGTGTCCTTCTCTGTCATCCTCCTTTTTTTTAATTCTCTCCCTACCAGGCCCTTTCTCTTTCCCCTCCATTCAATAACTTTTCTAGACTGGACCCTCCATTCAATAACTTTTCTAGACTGGACTATTATTTCTTTGGTTTCTCCTCTACTTAGCAGCTGTCTCTCTGCAGGCAGTTTTGTAAAGATAGTTTTCCATAACCTGATTTTTTTTTTTTGTTTTACCTTACGGGGCTGTTTACTTACATTTGTGCTCCCGTGGTCTCATGTTTTTCCTTTGTGACCTGATAATTGAGATCTTCTCTTCTTGAAAAGTTATTTATGCCTTATTTCTTCATAATTACATATCTCTTTTATCTCTTTTGCACCCCACCCTTGCATCTGTCTTTCCTCTCTCACCTGTCTTCCTTCTACGTGATCATGTATTTTGTGATAGCATCATGTTTGCATTACTAATCCTACTAAACTTTCCCCTTCCTGGTCTTTCGGCATTTTCATTTGTCTTCCATGTTCCCCTAACACAGTCTGATGCCTAGAACTTACAGTTAGTCTACATGTATCATATATGCTCTACTCTGATACATGACCACTGCCCAGTAATACTGGTCACAATCAAACATTTTATTATACTACATTTTTACATATTTATTTATAGCATTACTTTCTCCATCATTCCTGATTCAATGCTTTTTTGTTTTACTCACCACACCACTGCACTATTACTGTGCTTTGTTCATATTATCCATAAACCACTGTGCTGTATACATTTAACTCTGTCATGTTACCCCATAAGTCATTGCACTGTATACATTTAGCTCTGTCATGTTACCCATAAACCACTCTGCTGTCTACATATAGATCTGTAAGTCCCATATACTTAGTGACTCATCACAGTCATTTTTTTCCCCTTCACTATTCTCTTTAACAGTGCCTCTTTAGAGATAACAACATGTCCTTTCTGTCTGCCAAAGCATGACAAGATTTAGCCTCTCATACTGGCCACCACCACAGGCTCTATGGGCGAATCAATAACTGTATGAGACAATTAAAAACAAAACAAAACCAGGATTATTACAGTGTACTCACCTTTCTTTCTTTGCATAACTCTTCCAGTTATGGATGACATCCAGCTTCCTCCTTTTCTTCTCACAAGGTCTTGTACCTACATGTCACATTGCTTGTCTCTCGGATGTACCTACCCTGAAGCCATCCTTCACGCAAAATGTCGGTACTCCACCACATCACCCGAAAAACCTGATGCAATTTCTGCCCAGCATGGCTTACTGCTTCTGCTCATTTCCTTGTTCCTACTGTGATCTCTCCTTCCTCTTACATGTTCTTTCATTGCCATACTTCTGCACTTCTTGGTAAAGTCTCTGATCTTTGCACATGCATATTTCTTTCTGTCTCCCCCAGTCACCAAGATGGAATTTGCACGCTCTACTTTATTCATTTATTTATTTTGGCTGGGAGGTCCAACTCCAATGTTATATTTCTTCCAACTGGTTCTTTCTTCTCTTTTACTGTCTGTTCTCTGCCAAGTACATTTGCATATGCATATGGCCCACAAGAACCGTTCTTTCCTTTTGCAGTCCATGCGTTATGTCTCTGATTTTCATGCGTTATGTCTCTGATTTCCATGCGTTATGTCTCTGATTTCCATGCGTTATGTCTCTGATTTCCTCCTCTGTTACTCTCATCATTCCCACTTGCATTGCAATAGCTGAATAAGTCTGCTCCCCTCTCCTAATACTTTCATATCTTTAGTTTTCAACATACCTCTCAACTGTCCAGATTATCACAGAATGTCCAAGATTTTTGCCTCATATTTTCGGTCTGTTCCTTATAAAATTTGTGGTTAAGCCACTACATAATGACATACATTTGAGTTTCAGACTCCATAGCCTTCAGAAAAATACATGCTAGCAGAAATCCTCTTATTATAGCATTGTTTTCAAGTTTGTAAGAGCAGTATTTAAAATATGTCCCTACTTTTGGGACTTTCCACCACCCCACCCCACCCATTATTTTAGGCTTTATTTATATTTCTTGTGGTAAGAGGCTGAGAGGTATGGTTCTCACCAAAATTTAATTTTCCTATCTTAGAAATCCTGAAGTAATTGAAATGCATGATTTGTTATTGTCTTAGCTTTCTTTTTCTTTCTTTTTGTCTATACAGAAGTGCATCCGTGTCAGTGATAAATCACAAAGGGACCATCTGGACCTCTGAATGTAAACACTGTATGAGTTCTTACAGACTCGGGCATTTCTTTCATTCTCAGTGCAGAAATATACTCTAACATGTATTTTGATTCACAAAGAAAAAAATATAAAGTTCTTTACTTCAAGATCTTATATTTCCTTTTGCCACTAATATCAACATGTGTTGCTGCTGTAACCTCCTGTCATGTTACATTTATTTTCTTGCTTTGCCATCTCACAATCCTTTTTTAACTCCGTTAATTTATTATTTTGGATTTACACCTCTGCATGCAGTGCCATCTTCTTGCCCTCCAGGCTTCAGTGCTACCTCTTTTAAATTTCTGATATCTGTGTGCTGTTGTCCTATTATAGTTTATAGCTCTCTTGGCTGAAGATGCACTTGCAAAAGGCCTATCATGCATAATTATTCATAAAACCTCACAAACCTGACAGCACGTATTGAAGCTGGAAGTGGAAGCCCATGAAATCCAATATCCGAGGCTCCTTTGCCCTGCATAGCCATTGTCTTGATTGCCTTTGAGCACTTATCTATGTGATCCATCAAAATGATGGTCTCACAGCTTCAAAGTTTGAATACACAGGAAGTGCAAGACTGTAATACTACTGTTTTTGGAGGTGAATGGCAACCAAGCGTATGAATGGGCTAAAAGGAATTACCGAGGATATGAGTGCCAATGTGAAGCAGACTGCCTCTCACTGTGCTTAGTTAGTTAGAAGGAAAACAGACAAACCACTGGTTTGAATAAATAGCTGGTGAAGGGCGGGGGTTGGGGTATAATGTCGAGGTGTGGGAGAAGAGGCATCCGATATTGAGTTGGAGTTAACATGTCCTGTGGGAGAAGTAGCTATCATGGTTAGGTTAGCTGTGAAGTTGACGTATAAATAGGACTGGTCATTTAAATAATCTGCTGGTGTGAGCTTCTCTACCAACTTCTTCAAAACTTTCATTACATTTGGGTCTTCTGAGATCAGCAGATATGTGTGGACTCCCACAATTGCAGATATATACATATAATCAATTTCAAGGAGGCCCATCCCTCCTTTGGAACAGGGAATATATAATATTGGTATGCACTGATTTTTATAAATCATTTGGTGAGCATGAAACATCCTTCTTGTTTTCCTATCTAATCTATCCAACACATTTTGGGGCCAGTCAATCACTCCAAAACTGTAAGTTAGGACAGGAAGAGCAAACTGGTTTATAGCTTGGATTTTATTCCTAGATATCAGTGCTGTTTTCAGGATTAATTTAATTCTTCTGAAGTATAATTTACTAAGTTGTATTCACATTTGTTCATGTTGTATTGTTGATCCTTCATCAGTTCCCAAATAGTTATAAACTACTGCTTGCTCAAGTTCTTTTATATCATATTTTTGTCGCAAACTGATGTTTTCCTGGTGTTGTAGTTTTTCTGCTTTAAAGGTTGCTTTTGCACATTTATCAAGACCAAATGACATTCTTATATCATCTGAAAAAGTTTTGATAACTTGCAGTTGTGCTTTCAAGAAGATGAGAAGTCTTTACACTTTGTTGTTTTCTAGGAGGCAGATTATAATCATGGCCTAATCTGTTAAGTAAACAGGTTAATGGGTGAAGGGCAAGACAGAACAGCAACAGTGACAAAGAGTCACCCTGGAATATCCCCCTTTGAATTTTTATCTCTGGAATAATAATTTGTCCTTTATCATGGCTTAATTGCAAAATGATCTGCCACTGTTTCATGGTCACTGTAATGTAGTCAGTCAGTGTAGGGTGTATCTTACAC
This sequence comes from Protopterus annectens, assembly GCF_019279795.1. Classification (NCBI taxonomy): domain Eukaryota; kingdom Metazoa; phylum Chordata; order Ceratodontiformes; family Protopteridae; genus Protopterus; species Protopterus annectens. Next base: position 485,944,758 of record NC_056747.1, read on the forward strand.
ACTTTAAGCACTCTTTTATCCATGAATGTGGAATACTATCAAATGCTTTTTTGTAGTCAATCCATGCCATACTTAGATTCTTCCCCTTTTTACAGTTCTCCACTATTACTGCATTTAACAGCAAATGATCCTTTGTTCCATATGACTTTTTATTGCCCTTTTGTTCTACTGCCACAATTGCGTTTTCTTCTAAATGACTATAAACCTTGTCAGCAACAATTCTCATGTATAGTTTATACATCGTCGGAAGGCAAGTTATTGGTCTATAATTTTTAGAGTAGCTTGCAGGTTCACTTTTAAGTAGGAGCATTGTTTTTCCTGTTGTTAACCAGGCTGGTGTCTCTT
>NC_056747.1:486054925-486109925 GCF_019279795.1 Protopterus annectens
AAAATTTTACATTTTGCCCCAATGCGGGGCCCCCTGGTTGGAATTAAAAAATACCCCCCAATTTTTTGTTTTTCCCCTTTACAACCGCTAGGTGTGTGAGCATGCCCGGTTTGCTGTTGTGTAGGTGGACACACACGACACTCCACACACTGCCCTTTCATGATCACACTCCATGTGTATGCATGTCTGCACTTTGCAAATGCTAAGTGTGTGAGCATGCCCAATAAGCAGTTGTGTAGATGGACACACAGTACAGTGCACACCGCTGCTCGTCTGTGATTATACCCGTGTGCATGTATGTTCCCCCTTTGCAACCGCCAAGTGTGTGAGACATGCCGGTTTGCTGTTGTGTGGGTGGACACACCGCGGCGTTCCACACTCTGCCCTTTCTTGATCACACTCCATGTGTATGCATGTCTGCACTTTGCAAATGCTAAGTGTGTGAGCATGCCCAGTAAGCAGTTGTTGTAGATGGACACACAGTACAGTGCACATAAGCCCTTCTGTGAGTATACCCGTGTGCATGTATGTTTCCCCTTTGCGACCGCTAGTGTGAGCATGCCCAGTCGCCATGCGTGGAGACACAGTACAGTCGGCACCGATGTCTGATACTAGGTGTGTAGCCATGGCCAATGACATCCTGCATAGCCATGGTGGCCATCCAGGCAAGTTATATGTAGTTGCTATGCCACAATGGATGCCTACATCATGCACGCCGGTTGCTCTCTCAAAGGGTGTACTGTCTGTGGTGCATCCCGTATCCATGTCGTGATGTTGTGCTCCGTAGTTAGTTAGTATTCCCGAGTGCAGCACTGCCATGTTGCACTGCGCCCACCTTGGGATAGTAACATGCTGTGTGACTGCGCACTCTGTCTTCATTCCCTATTGGCTGCCTTGCCTCTGCAGATGATATCGCCCACCTAGGAGTATGCCTCTTGACAGTGCTGTGCTCAGTAATCTCGGTAGCATGTTCTGTAAATGCATCATGCTGTAGTGTGTTCATGTAGGTAGGCGTAGGTTCAACTCCCGGCCCTTCCCCGTGTGTGTGTGTGGTGTGGTGTGTGTGTGTGTGTGTGTTTCCAGCTGCCTCTGGAGATAGTAATGCTTTTAGACGCTTCACAACACATACCTTGGCTATCAGCGTCTATTCCTTTGTGGATGATGTCACCCGCCTAGAAGTATACCTCTGACAGTGCTGTGCTCAGTAATCTCGGTAGCGCATTCTGTAAATGCATCATGCTGTAGTGTGTTCATGTAGGTAGGCATAGGTTCAACTCCGGCCCTTCCCGTGTGTGTGTGTGTGTGTGTGTGTGTTTCCAGCTGCCTCTGGAGATAGTAATGCTTTTAGGCGCTTCACACACATACCTTGGCTATCAGCGTCTATTCCTTTGCGGATGATGTCACCCGCCTAGAAGTATGCCTCTGACAGTGCTGTGCTCAGTAATCTCGGCAGCGTTCTGTAAATGCATCATGCTGTAGTGTGTTCATGTAGGTAGGCATAGGTTCAACTCCGGCCCTTCCGTGTGTGTGTGTGTGTGTGTGTGTGTGTGTGTGTGTGTGTGTGTGTGTGTTTCCAGCTGCCTCTGGAGACAGTAATGCTTTAGGCGGCTTCACAACACATACCTTGGCTATCAGCGTCTATCCCTTTGCGGATGATGTCACCCACCTAGGAGTATACCTCTGACAGTGCTGTGCTCAGTAATCTCGGTAGCGCATTCTGTAAATGCATCATGCTGTAGTGTGTTCATGTAGGTAGGCATAGGTTCAACTCCCGGCCCTCCACTATGTGTGTGTGTGTGTGTGTGTGTGTGTGTGTGTGTGTGTGTGTGTGTGTGTGTGTGTTTCCAGCTGCCTCTGGAGACAGTGATGCTTTTAGGCGGCTTCTGACAACACGTACATTGGCTATCAGCGTCTATTCCTTTGCGGATGATGTCACCCGCCTAGAAGTATGCCTCTGACAGTGCTGTGCTCAGTAATCTCGGTACCGCGTTCTGTAAATGCATCATGCTGTAGTGTGTTCATGTATGTAGGCATAGGTTCAACTTCCGGCCCTTCCCCGTGTGTGTGTGTGTGTGTGTGTGTGTGTGTGTGTGTGTGTGTGTGTGTGTGTGTGTGTGTGTGTGTGTGTGTGTGTGTTTCCAGCTGCCTCTGGAGACAGTCATGCTTTAGATGCTTCACAACACATACATTTGCTATCAGCGTCTATTCCTTTGCGGATGATGTCACCCACCTAGACGTATGCCTCTGACAGTGCTGTGTTCAGTGCTCGAGTAGCGCATTCGCATGCCTGTGTCATGCTGTCGATAGCGATCGGGTAGGTAGGAGTAAGATCAATTCCCATGCCTGCCATCTGTGTGTGTGTGTGTGTGTGTGTGTGTGTGTGTGTGTGTGTGTGTGTGTGTGTGTGTGTGTGTGTCTATGCTCCCAGCTGCATGGGTTCGTAGGTTATAGTTTTAGGCGGCTCCACAGCACACATATATCCTGCTGACATCTCTGTGTTTGCGGATGTTGAGACACAGCTAGTGGACTGCCTGTGTGCCTGCTGTGGTTAGCGACCTCCGTGGCGTGTTCTCCGTCGTCCTGCTGTGGTGTGATAGGGGTAGTGATGTGTAGGTTCCACTACCGGCCTTGCCACATGTGTCTGTCTGTAGCTCTCGATGTATATATACATACATATGTTATGCCCATAGCGCTGCTCTTGCATGGACAGCTGTCTGTCCCATGTATCGCATATTTGCCGGCTGACACATAGAAATGTGATGCGATGCATATCCAAACATTGTCCATGCAACATCCGTGTTCCGGGAGGTGTTGCACGCCCTAGAGACATCTCCTGTATATCTTGGCAGACAGCTATCCTTGCTGTACTGTCACTGCACTTTACACGCCATAGACCTTGTGTATCATTGCCTGTTTATGGTGTGTGTATGTCTATCTGAGCTGTGTGCATGGTCGCGGTGTATGTCCCACTATAATTGTCTGTGCAGGTGTCGCCACTATGGGTAATCCATGTAGACAGCTGTTTCATGTGCATTTCAGCACATATCTGCGGACAGTACTGCCCCTCCTACAGCAGCACATTCCATCGTCTTGCAGTGGATACTAGTGTTTCCACACACATGTATCTGTGTCTGTTCATAACACTCCACCTCAGGGAGCGTATATCTGGACACGGCCTTATGTGATAGTGGGACACTCGGGGCCAGTCATGTCATGTTGCTCTTAGAAACATTGATAGTGGGCACAGTGATATGTTATGCATGCATATGGCATTTCTGTCTGATTTGGTGTCTTCCTCACATGTTTGTCGTGGTTTCCTGTCATCAGTTATCATGAGGGCACCGGACTGTTACTGTTACGTGGAACACAGCGAACATATGAGGCAGACTTCTACACAGTCTGCGTACATCTGTGCAGTTGCAGGGTATGTGTCTAATACAACATACCTACTGTCTGACTACAATACACACACAGTGTATGGCGGCATGACAGACCACATGACATTACTTTGTATTTGCACGACACACCCACACAGACAGTTGTATTCCTCACACAGGTCTACATCTGCTTATCCACACTAATTGTTCTTTCCTGTACCATATGTGTGCGTCGTATTTGTGCTTTCCATCAGTGGCGGGGCTCACGTATGACTATGGGGGCCTGGTAATTGTTATGTTGACACTTCATGGCACCCTGGGGGACACTTCACCTTTGTGTCTGATTACCTTCCACATTGACCTTCGCGGGGCATATGTTGTCATTCACAATTACCGGGGTAGGACATATACATGTTTGCTCATTTGTCCTGCTGTCTGTCTTCCCACCTGTCCGCCTAGTATCACCGGTTCAGTACATGTATTCTGGACAGGTAGCTCCTTCATACCCTTGACCTGTTATCATTATGTGTACACGCCCTGACGTTCGGCCATTGCCCTTGTTACGTTTCACATAGTGCTGTGCCTTCCTAGCTGATTGCTGCCTAGGCATTCCAGACTGTGCGGTGGGTGATAGGGAGCGCTATTTCCATCGCATGATTAGTGACACTCATAACATCCGTATGCATGGCTACGCCAGTATTCGCACAATGGTCTGACTTTGTATGTGGTATTTCTAATGTAGTCCCTATCTGTATTTCCTGTGCTATGCCTTACTGCAGCTGTGTTATTCTGACAGATTTCCAGTTATGGGTGCCATCTTGGTCGTGCATGTCCATCCATGGGGAATCGCCTACAGGACACTGATATAGGGCTGTACATATTTCACACCTGCTTTCCGCATTATCCGGTGGATGCTTTGCACCATTAGTGGGGATTAAGGCATGTGCTATACCCACATCCCTCCCACGGGGCGGGCCTACGGATTCTCTTCCAAACAACACCTAGGCCCATTTCTGCATACCCAGGTTCCCATGCCTGCAACCCTCGATGGTACACATTACACATGAAATAAGAACGAACTAAGTCCCACAAAGCCAAGAAAAATGCGTGTGCAAGCACTGAAGCCCAATAAACTCTCCTTTGAGTTGGAACAAAATATTCCTCAAGTCGTAGATAAAAAATCCTTTATTACTTTACCAATGGTTAAAAATGCACGAACAGTTGATCCAAGAAAAGATAAAAAATCCAACTTGTAACATCAAGTAAAATCAAGCGCTTTCACCTGTTGCTGTGACAGGCTTTTTCAAGATGAACCACCTATAAATTCTGCTGTGCTTATATACTAGCTTTTCTTTAAAATCAATTATCCAATTAAAGTGGATACAAAGTTAATTACATACCATTTGAAAAACAAAACTTTGCTTGCTACTGCAGTTGCTTTTAGTGACATCATTTAACCGTAGTTTAAATCAAGCTTACAGTGAAGTATTAACACTCTAAAGCACGGTAAAATGTGATTAAAATGAAATACTTGTTCAAAAACATTGCTGTATTGCCTCAATCATCTAAAACCCAGTAAAAAATAAGCATTATTAATAAAAAGCCTTTAGATATCTAAAACATGGTTGACAGTGTTCATTGAGTTATTTACATTCCCCATGGATGTTAAAAGATACAACCGTTTGCTTTTTATCCTATGAATATGTGTGTTACAGTAATTTTTATTTTATTTTAATAGACTTGAACAACTTCATAGAAAATATTATAAATAAAACCTTTCTAGAGATAACATTATCACAAAAACGTGAACTGAAACTTGCTTACGATTGCGATATGTACCGACAGTACATTACTTTACTTATATTATTATTTGAAACACTCGTGAAAAATAATTATATTTAGTTTGAAACATATTAAGTATGAATTTATAAAATAAATAAAAATGTAAACATTATAAATACAATTATTTGCTTGTTATTGTATCTTGAAATTTTATGTTATTTTATGGACTTCTGTTAAAATAAATATATAAAATGATATTAAATATATAAATATATAAATATAATATTAATTTAAATATAATATTAATTTAAAGCTCTATTTAGGTATAAATATAAATATATAAATATAAATATAAATATTAAATTGTGAATATATTAGAAGTGTATAAAAATGCTAAAAATATCTTAGAAATCTCCGTTACTGTACATGTTAAAAACAGGATGTATTTGGCTCATATTAATCAGAAACCAAAGTTTCATGCCAAGACAGGGGGCAAAAAACAAATAAGCCTAAAGTGTGTGTGATTACATTGACATAAAGTAGCAATTTGTTTAAAAAAAATTTACGTGAACCACCTTCTTCTAATGGTACGGAGCAACAACCCAGTACCGCTTATAGAAAAGATTTTTTGTCTCAACAACAACTGGCTAACCCTACAACGGAGAATATGCAGAATTCATTCAATTTCGATGTTTGGACTAACAAGCAGTTCGCTTTTTCTACAGGTACTGTACATAGTAATGTCACGAATAGTAGCAAAATAGACTCTGATTTTTCACTGTTTAGTGACAAAATGTACTCTTTCAAAGCAACTAAACTAGAAATAGACTATTTACAAGAATGCATTAAAGTTAAAAGAGTACCCAGAGGTCTCCGGATAAACAAGTTCCCAAACAATGCAACTGCAGGTTCAGATCTTCACAAAGAGATATCTGAACTATTTGACTGTACAGGACTTGAAATGTTACACTTAATGATTAAAGACTATGTAAAAAAAGCAGACATTTTGCTGGAAGAACTCAATATGATTAATGACTCCATGAATACTGACATTTCTTTTCCTAGAATTAAGAAAGACTATAACAATGTGTTTTACGAAGTGGATCAGTATTGTTTTAGAATTATGGTAAGAAAAGTTAAGAAACTAGAAAGAGACTTGAATGATTACAAAAATGGGATTGATGAATGTTACACATCTAAACAAAACTGGTCCACTAGAAATATGAACAGAAATGGAGGGCCCCCACCTTTCCAAAAGCAAAATGGGGACACACCATTGACTGAAACTTTAAGGCGCAGTGAGCGTCTTGCTCAAAAGCATTCTAATAACAACAACATGAATAATAATACCCCAAAAAATGTTGACAGTCAGGGTTTTCAATTTCCCCAACGCAGGCAAGGGAACAGAACACAGTTCCAGAATCAGCAAGCGTGGGGGAAACAGCGCAGATGATGTTGTTACATACTAATGTAAATACTACAGTGGACTTACATTTTCCTCCATGTGTAATTGAAACCAAGAATAATTTTACTATTTTTAACTTCACAGAAAATCAAGTGAATGAAACATATTTTGATTTATTTACAAAGGGTTTCCATTTTGTACCATCTAAAAGTGTAGATATCACAAAAACAATTCTAGAATTCAAATTATATACAAGACAACTGAACTTGGATATTTTTTTCAAAGGTAAAAGTTTTTCAAAAGATCTGGTTAGCAGATCGAGCACATTCAACCCACCCCTACATCCCGTCATAAAAATTTTTGAGGACTTGGTAGAAGCTGAAATAAGAAATTTACCTAAGAAGAGGGTTTCAGCATGCAACTTATCCCAAAATTCTTACACCCTCATTAAGCAGTTAAGGGATGAGCAAATACGGGTGATGAAACCAGACAAAGGGGGTGGTGTTGTTTTAATGTATAAAAATGAATACGAACAAGCTATTTACAATATGCTTCAGGATACAGAACAGTACAGCACTCTTTCATTGAATGAACTAAATATTGCATACGCTAGGATTAAAAACACCCTATATGATATGTTATTCACAAGGTGTATTTAATGAAAAACTATACAATTACTTAATAGTTAACAAGCCTCTCACACCAGTAATTTTTGGGATACCCAAGGTACATAAGGGGTTAAAACCACTTAAATTTAGACCAATTGTTGCCAGTGCAGGCAGCATCACAGAACCCCTAGGCAAATTTGTTGACTCAACACTTAAAAAGGTTATTACTTCGATGCAACACATTTGTAAAGACTCATGGGAATTCCTGAAAAACATCAAAGAGAGTTATTTCTTTAAAGTGAACTATTTAGTTACAATAGATGTAATAGAATTATTTCCCAGCATTCCGCATCACACTGGTATACAATGGTTCAATGAAATTTTAACTGAATTTTCGAATTTTAGTAACAACATTATTAATTTATTATCGGATTTTATGGACATTATTTTAAATAACAATTTTATTTATTTTAACGGGGAATTTTTTAAGCAAAACAAAGGGGTCGCCATGGGCTCACCATGTGCCTCAGCATATGCAAACATTGTCCTCTGTCATTGGGAAAATGAGTTTATATTTGCATCACCTTGGAAAAATAACATCTTGCACTACCAAAGATATTTGGATGATATATGTATTTTATGGGAAGGTACTAAAACAAGTTTGGATGCTTTTTTGGTTTATATAAATGAGACTACTGATTTTCTAAAATTCACATTTAATATTAATGAAAATCAGATGAATTATCTTGATGTGCTACTGTGTAAAAACATGGAATCACAAATATTTGAGTCTTCAATTTACAGAAAACCAACCTTCTCCAACACATATCTCCATTTTAGTAGTGCCCATCCTTTCTCACAGAAAAAAGGCATTGTGAAAGGACAGTTTATCAGGGCCTCTAGAATGTGTAACACGGATAAGAGTTTTTCTGATGAAGTTCAAAGGTTGACAAAACTATTTCTTGAGAGAGGTTACCCCTTGATTCTAATAGAAGAAATGTATCAACAAGTTTTGTCAAAAAGAACTGACATATACAGTCCATTGTTGGGCATAGGTACAGAGCCAATTTCAACATCAAATACCATGTCTGAAGTTATGTTGAACCCCCCTTTTTCCCACACTACTTTTAGTTGTACTTTTAACAATGATACTAGTAAAATAAAAAACATGGTTAGCAAATTTTGGCCCATTTTAACTTCGAATGAAGATACTAAGAAATGGATACCAGAAAGGCCAACATTTGTAGATGCAAGAAATATTAACTTAAAAGACATGTTTGAGCAACAACTACCACCACAAATGATTAATAGAGGTGGTAAGGTTGGAACTTACAAATGTAATAGTTGCAAACAATGTTCTTCTATTATGGAAACCAATGTTTATTATATCAAATCAAGGAAATTTACCTTAAAATCAACATGTTATTGTAATTGTGGCTCAAAAGGCGTTATTTATTTAGGTATTTGCCAAGAATGTGATAGTTTCTATGTGGGCAAATCAGAAAGAACACTACGTAAAAGAATTTACGAACATCTTTATGATATTCGGAAAATGAAAGAAACGAATGCATTTGTTAAACATCTTGCTAACTGCCAAGATGGTACCAAAATTCTTGGTTATTGAGCAGGTCCCTCCCAACCCCAGAGGGGGAGACTGGGAAACTTCCATAGAGTTTAAAGAACTGAATTGGCAGTTAAAATTAAATGCAGCTAAAGCCCCTGGACTCAATGAAGCCATTAGTATCACTAGTCTTCTCAAACTAAGGAGGGAAAAATTGTGATTATGACAAACTTTTAAGTATTTTATGCACATATATATAGTAGATTTTAACACAGAACTGTTAATAGTAATAATTTTCTGGTACATTAAATTATTATTAGATAAAGATATGTTCGTTGTATATGAGTTAAACATTTGTATATTTAATATTTAATTTTTAAACAAATTGCTACTTTATGTCAATGTAATCACACACACTTTAGGCTTATTTGTTTTTTGCCCCCTGTCTTGGCATGAAACTTTGGTTTCTGATTAATATGAGCCAAATACATCCTGTTTTTAACATGTACAGTAACGGAGATTTCTAAGATATTTTTAGCATTTTTATACACTTCTAATATATTCACAATTTAATATTTATATTTATATTTATATATTTATATTTATACCTAAATAGAGCTTTAAATTAATATTATATTTAAATTAATATTATATTTATATATTTATATATTTAATATCATTTTATATATTTATTTTAACAGAAGTCCATAAAATAACATAAAATTTCAAGATACAATAACAAGCAAATAATTGTATTTATAATGTTTACATTTTTATTTATTTTATAAATTCATACTTAATATGTTTCAAACTAAATATAATTATTTTTCACGAGTGTTTCAAATAATAATATAAGTAAAGTAATGTACTGTCGGTACATATCGCAATCGTAAGCAAGTTTCAGTTCACGTTTTTGTGATAATGTTATCTCTAGAAAGGTTTTATTTATAATATTTTCTATGAAGTTGTTCAAGTCTATTAAAATAAAATAAAAATTACTGTAACACACATATTCATAGGATAAAAAGCAAACGGTTGTATCTTTTAACATCCATGGGGAATGTAAATAACTCAATGAACACTGTCAACCATGTTTTAGATATCTAAAGGCTTTTTATTAATAATGCTTATTTTTTACTGGGTTTTAGATGATTGAGGCAATACAGCAATGTTTTTGAACAAGTATTTCATTTTAATCACATTTTACCGTGCTTTAGGAGTGTTAATACGCTCACTGTAAGCTTGATTTAAACTACGGTAAAATGATGTCACTAAAAGCAACTGCAGTAGCAAGCAAAGTTTTGTTTTTCAAATGGTATGTAATTAACTTTGTATCCACTTTAATTGGATAATTGATTTTAAAGAAAAGCTAGTATATAAGCACAGCAGAATTTGTAGGTGGTTCATCTTGAAAAAGCCTGTCACAGCAACAGGTGAAAGCGCTTGATTTTACTTGATGTTACAAGTTGGATTTTTTATCTTTTCTTGGATCAACTGTTCGTGCATTTTTAACCATTGGTAAAGTAATAAAGGATTTTTTATCTACGACTTGAGGAATATTTTGTTCCAACTCAAAGGAGAGTTTATTGGGCTTCAGTGCTTGCACACACACACATTACACATGGTTAATGTGTGCGGCACTGGGATGTGGACGCACTTCTATGGACTCGCCACTCTGGGGATATCTGTTCATATGTCCTGCATTTCATGGACACATGTGTCATCAACCTTGAACCCACTTTTAGTGCATGTATAGCTGTTCCGTAGTTGCGGCTGTTACTTATTTGCGTCAATCGCAGCAGGTGTTGTGAATGGAGCAATTTTTGGAGTCCTATAATGGACACCAGTGTGCATGTGTAAAGTGTAGAACTTGCTGGACTGCCACCTTCTGGCCAGTGGTTTTGACTGCTGCTGTATGTTCCCCATTCGTGGATGTCTGTTTGACTACTCATATTATCTATTACTTGGCATATTTATATCCATGTGTCATATATACGGGACGTAGGTCTGTTGTGTGTACATATATACATGTGAACCCCTCATTTCATACCTTGCTTTGTTACTGTCTGTGGATTACCTGTGTACACACATCTATAACCATACCATACCTTTCCACTGTACAGGTTCTGGCAGAGTGTACAGATGGTTGGCCCTTTATCTTAGGTGTGTGTTACATTGACCGGTGTCTATCTGGCAATTTGCTGGCATTTCATGTGAGACTTACTTGATTCTATAGAGACTTGATTCTATAATTATGACGTGCTTCCACTGACTATGTATTTTTCTTTGTCTTCTGGAATCTTTATGTAACCAGTCCTTTTTGAACACTTTCTATTGTTGTTCATTTTTGCTTACATATATGACTACTTTGGTATGTTGTGCTATTATTGTGTGTGGAGCATTTCTCCCCGGGCCTCTACTGACACTGGACATATATCCAGCTAGACTAGCCCGGTCAACAAATGTAAACCAACATAAAACGTACATAAACTTACGGTGGCACCTTCTGACAAGTAGGTTGGGTTACAGATGCATATCCTTCGTCAATCCCTGCTACTAACACACCCGTTATTCTATCCACATTCTATGTTTGTCTTATCACATATCATGTGTTTCTCACTATTTGTACCAGTACTTTGCATGGCATTGTCCGGTTCCATACTTTCTGAGGCTGACAGTTTTGAGACATGTATAACTAACGTGGAGGACACAGCATTAAGTTACCCTGCTGTGAGCGGATCACACACGCACAGGTGCACTTGCATTTCCTCATTGTGGGTTACGCGCAGGCGCACATGCATATCTGTATTCTGGGTTACATATGTTTACTGAGTCTGTGTGCTTACGTGGCCTGTATTAGTTGTGACTGTTCCAGTAACATATCTCTGATCCGGTTAACGGACATGTGCGGAACACACTTTCACCTTTACACATGTAACTGTCTTTGCGGCACAGACGCATTACTTACACATTCACATTTATATGTTCTATAGTCGTAATTCAAACGGGACTGCATTCACGTTGGCCGGTTGATGTGATCCCTACACGTTTGCTGTTCTGTCTCATTTATATGCATACCCATGGTACATAGCTACATTAACATACCCCCCCCACTCACTTACGTCACAGGCATCCATTCTCCTGCTGGGAAAAGTGCGGTACTACATGTTACACATTCCCTATTCCCTACTGCTCTTGACCCAGGATGCATATGGCGTGACCGCAGGGATATTCAGATCACAGGGGCTTATAGCCCCAACGCATACAGGTCTTTGATTGTCAGGGTGTTCCTGTGGTGCTCTGGGTTTGGTCTTGTCCGCCTAGTGTACAGAACTGCCCTGACCATGTACGAATGTCAGACGAGGAACATGGGCACGGTTTGTCCATGTCTATTATACCATAACCCCCCCATTATTCCTAACCGTGCACGCTGACTGGCACGCTGACTGGCCAGCATGCCCGTTGTAGATCGTGTTATAGTAATGGCACACGGTCCGGTCGCCCGGACCCATTTCCATTAGTATACCTCGGTATTTATAACCTGTCTCGCTGTGTTACATGGGTTTAACATAGTGTGACAGCTTTAACTGAGCCACGGAGATGTCCGTTGCTTACTTTGGGGCAGTCTCGCTCTGCTACACACATTTAACATAGCGGGACAGGTTGTACAACACAGCAACGGGGACATCGAGCTCTCCGTTGCTGTTTTGTATTGATTTGCTATGTTAACTGGGTTTTACATAGCGTGACAGTTTCGACATTAGCAACGGACATCTCGCACAGTACGTCAGCACAGCTGCGGATGCCAGACATCTGCAGATGGGCAGCAGATAGGCATTATGCTGTGCCATTATGTCTGGGGATTAATAGTTTATTTTCCTAGATGATATGGCATAATAGCAATAACCCACGTCTGGGTGTGGGTACTGCTGTATTTACCCACGGTTGCCTTTGTTTGGTCCCTCGGGCTCCACCCTCGGGACCGCACCACGTCTACCGTGGGTATATCCAGCATTACCCACACCCAGGCGTGGGTTATTGCTATGATATTCATTCTGTGTTTACAGACACGGGTGTTTGGACAACCAACAATAGCTTCTGCTATTGGCATACAATGCTGTGGGTGGTGCTGGTTATCATACATATGCCATGTTCTGCATTTTTCCCATTCACACTTGTCTATCCCCTGTCCTCATTCATATGTGGATATTTATGTGGCACATGACTGAACTATGTATTACCTGTAGTTATGCTGTGTACAGTGCACATATGTGACGGTTGGTTACAGTGTATCTGTGTACCTACCTCTGTGATACTGGGGACTACCACACATCCTTCGCAGCATTACATGCGTATGTACATACTATTATTTCGGTGGCCTGTGGAAGGTTGTCAGGGCACCGTTTACATGTGTCCCTATTTGTGCACACATCGTGTTGGTCTTTGTCCGGCCTTCGTTGCTATCATGGGTTGGACGGTGGTGTTGGTGTGTGTTTGGGTTGTATTTATACTGCCGATACGTCAGTGGGGGGTGGGGTTGGCACTTGTTCCTCTTTGCAGGGGGCCCCATTATGGACATTTGTGTCCTGCGTCGACACTTGACACGTGCCATATGTCCTGTGATATTAACACAGTCGTGTATGTCTTCCTGCATTACTACTTGCGTGTTACAGGCATTTTGTATCTGGTACACATGACTATTATGTTGGATAGCTTAAGCTATTCGCATGCTATGATATAACCATTCATCCGGGCATATACGTGTTATTCTATCCTTTGCATTGGCCATGGGTGTTTTGCCATACGGAACCACACATATCTACGAGTGATGTCTCACCTTGACAATCTGTGCATGTGGCAACCCTGCTGGGGTGACCTGCTTGGTGGACGGCTGTTCCGCCCTGTGTATTGTGTTTGACATGTCTGCATAGCTAATCATCGGTACAATGGCTGCACATACTGCTTTGTCCAGATGTGTACAGTTATGGACACCGTGGTGTGTGAACACCTATGGAGTTTCGACAGGTCCATAACCACATGCAGGATGTCCACATTCTGCCGACACATTCACATGCAGCCATTTGGATATCAGTACCTGGGATGGGATGTTGACATGTGGGGTACATATTTGCACGCCTGTCACTGCCTAGGACAATACTTCCTACTACATATGGGGTATACCCGCTGTGTGTAGGTGTGCAACTGCGCAAGGCTGCTAGCTGGATTGGGTGGACATTCGGACATGGGTGCGGGTTACATGCTATGACGGGGTTGTTGTGTATTACATTTGCATGCATGGGTTCTGCTTCTGGATATTCCGATTCGGCATACGCCATCATATGTGTATGTGACAGTTACGTTGCTGTGTCTCGCACATTTTACTATACACGTTTGTCTGTGTTTGGGATATCTAGTTTCTTTCTGGTTGTTATATGGCCACGACTGCCCAGCTGTGTACTCTCACTACCACTGTGGGACTGCTGGTGACCATGCCCATGGGGCTAGTCGTGTGTAGTTGCGGCGCGCTGACATGATGCAGTACACCTCCACTGGGTATGCCTGCTGACAGTGCATTACGTGACGGACACGGTATTCTGGGTATCCTTTGTTCCGTGGACGGGAACATTTTGTACTTCGTGGATTTATGTTTGGTTCTCCATTTTGTGTGGATGGGTACTATGTTGCATACTCTGCATACGTTTCATTATCCACGGACACTGGTTGGTGCGGTTACTATTGCAGGCGGCCTGTGAGAGTCAGCACTTTAGGTTGCTCATCGCCTGCCGGCTTGGCCACGCCTACGGGCGCATCCTACTTGGGCTCCCTGGACTCGCGCACGTGCCCTATGCACGTGGTTGTGGTTGCAGTGCACACTCATTACTATGCATGTGGCACTGCTATGCCAGTTATACGCTGCACGGCCGGCGCAAGCCTTACGCCGGCCTTGCACTGAGCTTCATGAATCCGGGGGTCTGTCTATTTATGAGGAGTTATTAAGATATGAAAATGAATTTTCCTTTTGGCAGTGGTGTTTGGCGGGAAGTAATAATAAAGATCTTTGCACAGATGTATCAGGACTGTAAGTATGAGGTAGGTACTTAAATGGGAAGTAGTTCACTTGTGCCTAGACAAACAAAATGGGGAATGTTGATATTCTGCAGGACAATACCTTTATGAAACTCATGCCCATCTGATTAATAAATATGGTGTGGTGTTATGGGTTATCAAACTAAAGCAGTATTTCAATCTGACAGTCAAGTTGCAGAGTGAAAAGTTTAAAAAGAAAAGTCTCTAAATCAGTAGCCCTTAGGCCATCTCATGGCAGCTAGTGTTGCAAAGTATGAAGATAATTTTGCCTTTTTCTGCAAGGTATTTGCCTGGTAAAACTAATGTAATCTGTCATAGCCTTTTCCCACTTAAAATACACAGGTTATATTTTCTATCTCCAGAGATAGCTTGGTTTCAAACAATAGTCCCACAAGAGATATGAGTAACTGGAGAGTGCATTCAGGTCACTAGATAAAAGAATCATGGCTTCCAAGTGTTTGGAAGTTCTACAACAGGGGCTGTGAAGTAGCTAGGACATTTTTACATTCACTACCACAGCAACACAGATGGTTCTCATAAGATCATAGGAGGTTACTAGGCTATCGACCTGGAGGTAATTTCAACCCTAGCCATTTCATCCCAATGTAATACCAATGATACTCTATTGAATACCCAGGATTTTATTTAGTAATGACTGCCCATGTCCAAGAGGGTTGTAGGTGCTATCCCCAGTAAGAATTTACTGTGCCCCATCCACATGTCCAGGTTCCTTTTGAACAGTGTCATAGAGGTGGTCTGCTTCACATGAATTGACAGTCTATTCCTAAGACTCGGCAGGCGCTGGAAGACAAATCTGTTCCTCCAGCATATCCTATCCAAGTCGCAGGCCATATTTAGGTCCCTCGAATTGGTGGCTCTAGTCCTGCTTGATTTACACATGTGCAGAAAATTAATTAGGCTTGAGTTGGAGATTGTTTTGTAAGCCAGGAATAAACCATCCCTAAGAAGTCTATATGATACTGAGTATGCTGGCAGGGACTTTATTTGGTCTGTGTAAGGTACATGCTGGAGTCCCTTGATCTTCTTCATTAGAAACCTCTGAGGTCTTGCCAATTGCTGCAGGTGCTTTGTATGGTACATGCCAAAAGGGGCATTATACTTAATTATGGGCCTTATTAGTGATGACTATAGAGGGGTAAAAACTCCTTTGCTCTAGAGGCAATGTCTTTGCTAATCAAGTGTGCAACATAGAAAGCCTTCCTTAATACAGTGGACACATTGTGGTCAAAGTTAAAGTCGCAATCTACTAGTGATCCCAGATTCCTGATCACTGCATAGGTACGTAGGGTATTGTTGTTAATTTGATAGTGTGAAGGGACATTGTTTTTTGAAAGGAATGATGATGCATTTCTTTGCATTTAGTTTTAGACCATAACTAAGACACCACTTGTTGGTTTGCATAAGACCATCCTTAAGTATACTGATATCATATGGAGATTGATAGTTGCACCCAGTTTGCACTTGTCCACAAACTTGGTCACCCACAGCTCCTTAGTGTTGGCCTTAACTTCTGGGAAATATATACCAAACAGTAGGGGGCCCAGCACTGATCCTTATGGCACCCCGCTGGTGAGAGGTCTGCTGGTTGATGTGGAGTCACACACTTTCATAGTTTGCAACCAGTTTATGAGCCAGTCAGCAACTCATCTAACAACAAAGGGGGTGACATTCAGTTTGTTAGGTTTATCAGTAATGCCTGAGTGTGGGATTGTGTAGAAGACCTTAGTCAAGTTGAGGTGTGCTGTGGGCACAGACTTGCCCTGGTCAATGGCCCTGGTCACATTTTGAACAAATCTATGAGGTTTATCAGGCAAGATTTGCTCTTAACTAAGCCAAATTGGGTTGGATCCAGGGTCTGGAATTTGCCTATGTCTTTATTTTTGAGGTCCATGATGATATGTTCCATGGCCTTACAGATGAGGTTGGTCAGCTTTATGTATCTATATTTCCCTCAGTCTGTTGCTAAGCCACCTTTGTGGAGGGGAATGACTGTTGCTGTTCTCCATTCTGCAGAAACATAGCCTGTGGCTAGGCTATGATTAATTAGGGTACTTAATGGTTATGCTAGTTTATGTTTTAGTTTGTTTAGAAGACAGCCAGGAATGCTGTCTGGCCCCATATTAGCTGTGTTTTTGCCTTACACAAGGCTTTACTGACCTGATTTTTGGATATGTATGGGGGGGGGGGTTACGGGCAAGGTATGTAATAACTTTGGAAGGGATAAGGGAGTGAAATTTTCACCAAGTCTGTCTGCCAGTAGGTTTGCTATCTCTGCAGGATCAGTGTGTGTGATACAGTTAGTCACTAGTTCGGAACATGCTTGGGTCCTACCGTTTAGGCTTTGTATGTAGCTGTAAAATGCCTTATGGTTATCCTTAGCTGTGATTGCTAGGTTTTTTTCTCAAAGTTACTCTTACAGGATTTAACATGCTGTCTTATTTGCCTGTTGAGTCTAAGGAGGGTGCGTTTCTATTGTTGGGTCTTTGTCTTAGTTTTCTTAGACAGCAACTTTTTCTGTTTGTTGTAAAGTTTGTTGATGCTGGATAGCCACCAGGGCAGCTTATGTTTACTTTGGCTCTGGTTTTGATTCTCTCTGGAACAGCTGAGTCGATACATGTATACAAGGGATTGTACAGGGCTTTAATGTAAGCTTTGGTGTAGCTGCTACTCCCAGCTGCAGGTGGAGTTTGGAATGCTTTTATACCTTCCCCTAGGATGGTATAGTTTGCCTTGGTGAAGTTTTTTAGTCTGACTTCACCTTTTGTTAGTTCCGGTCTTAGTGCCAGTTCAATGGTGACTGATTTGTGGTCAGATTTAACTAATCCAACAGTTGCGGTAGTGCATTTATTTGTCATGTTTGTGAGGACCAGATTTAGCATGTTTGTTGCTCTTGTTAGGGTATGAACAATTTATTCCAGGGCATTTGAGTTAACAAAGTCAATAAACTTTTGTGCTAGTGAGTTAGGGATATTGTAGGTTTCCCAGTTGATGATGGGATAATTGAAATCTCCCATGATCAGAGTGCTTGGCAATATTTGGACTGACTCCAGTTTGGTCAAGTAGGCCTCATGTGCATCATAATTCATAGAGGGGCATCTATAACTAGCTATGATTTGAATGGGGGGGTCTTATCCACAGTAATCTGAACTTGGAGTAACTCCATGGAGTTGTCCTGTCTAGGTGAGATGAATTTATCCCTAATATAGATAGAAACACCACCTCTTTTGGTTCTCATACATTAGTTTTGCGGTCTGAAGTTATGGAAGGCATTGTAGCCTTGCAAGACTGGGGTACTGTCTGAGGCCTTGAACCGGGTTTCTGTGACTGGACAGACATCTATATCCTCCAGTGAGAAGAGTGCCTCCAGGGTGTGCAGTTTTTGGTTTAGGTTCCTAGCATTTAGCATCATAAACCTTATTTTGTTATGATTGCCATTATGGCTGGATTTAAGGTACCAGGCTTGAGGATGGGAGAAAGGAGATGTTGGCAGGATAGCTAAGGTGCATTTGGCAGCATATTTTATTTACCCTTTCAAGTGCCAGTTTTTTTAATTAATTTTATTTTTTTTGTACTAATTGAATCCTTAAGCATTTTTAAGAATATTAAAAGGATGAGCCAAAATACAGACCTGTCAGGAAAGACATAGAGAGTTGCTGTAGCAGGACTTGGTACCTTCCTGACTGACTGTAATCCCCAGTAATCTATAAGAAAATAAAAAATGAAGGATAAAGCAAAGCTAAGAACCAAAATCAGGGATATTCTGCAAACTTTTAGACATTTGAGAGGTATGCCTTCAAGTGTTAAATTAACATCTCTAGGCAGTATTCTCTTTATCACCATAGTTTGATATGCAGCACTAAAAGTCCACAAGGCTGCTAGGTTTCCTACTCTCGCTCCTTCCTCTCCATCAAAACAACTTTACATGCTTACTTCTCATAGCTGTGCAGTGTTTCTTTTTATGTAGAAATCAGTGATTGCATTTCTCAGTCATTCTGCAGTGGAAGATATGAAGATGTCCGAGAACTAGTCATATCTTAGTACTGAAACTTACAGTATTGGAAAAGTAATTTTTTTCATCTTCCAGGATGACACAGTCTACAGTCAATGTTTTATAGAATTTATTTGCCAATGCAATACACCCTACCAGGATGTAATATTGTACAAATTTGCGAGAAGCGGCAAATGGAGATAGGCCAGACAATGAAAGTACTGAGATAATTTCCAAGAACACAAAGTGGGAGATTGTGCAACAATTTATATTTATAAGAGACAAGCTACATGCTTAATTACATGGGAACAAACTTGGAGATTATTGGCAACAGCTTTTAAAGTACAATTTAGTAGGGAAACATTTTCAGTTTGAGATTTCTAAAACCTTATAGTTAACTAATTTGTAAAGAAAATCGGAGGTTCTATCAGTATGAATACTGCTATAGAATTTCACAGAACCCTCAGACTTTTAGTTAAGAAAGCCTTGCCTACCGTCCCATGGCTACCAAACCATATGCATCTACCAAGGTTTTCAATTCTGCTCAGAAATATTGCATTATTTTTGCAGTTATAATATATATAGACTACATAAGTCAAGTAATACAAGATATGCTTTGTCTTAAGAAAAGTATTAATATTATAAATACATTTCAGGACATAACACTCATTGAAATAAGCCTTCTATTAATCATTACAATCTGTTTATTTTATTTTTTTTTAACCTCTTTATTTTTTGTCCATTTAATTATGTTCAACTCAAACACTACAGTTTGATGCAGGCATGCAGCTGGAAAACAAATAGAATGATAATTCTGCATGCCTTAAGCCTGTTGGAGTTTAGCTACAGTAAAGAGGTCTGCTTCAAGAAAACTAAATGCACGTTTTTTAGTCTAAAATCAATAACTGTTTTTTGTAGTGTGCTTACTTAAAAAAAAAAAAAAATAATAAAACTGTAACATGCTAAAAACCGTGGACAAAGGTATGCAGATTTTGCTTGTGTGTGTGTGTGTGTGTGTGTGTGTGTGTGTGTGTGTGCGCGTGCACATATGCACTTTCATTTATAACTGCTTTGTTAAACAGAATGCATCCTTCCTCTTGAACAACCCCCTTGGAAGCAGTGGAAACTTAATTTTCATTTTCATAGAATCTAACAAAATGCTGTCTGGATTGTTATTTCTCCTCTCACAGTCACTGCCTCCAAGATCCTTTTAAGTGGCTTACTTCTTATATAGTGCATGACATAACTGAAGATAAACAGCACATGTTATGAATACTGACAGCTCATCTACTGATTTGATCCTGTCACACACCTGACACCTGAGCGCAGTTTGCAGTGGCAGGACTCAAGTACATGACGGTGCTTATCAAATAATCTGAAGTGTTTATCAGTTTGAAAGACAACTGTAGGAATGAATCTGTAAAATTGAAGAAAAGGTAAAGCAAGTGCACTTAACGTATCTTGACAGAATATTCAAGTATAACCCTCCATTCTCAAATGCCATTTGTAGCGAGAATGTCATTCTTTTTATTTTTATTTTTTATCTGATTTGCATAAGAAGCATAAATGAAGCCATTTACCAATAACAACTATGTAAAATGTCACACAATTTCACAAAGAAGATAGTCTGATCAAACATGAAACCCTTTAAATGCGGTTTTGAAAGAAACGATTGGTAAAATACTAGAAATCAGTGTAAAAAGAGATTTTTTGTGACAAATATCATTTAAAGCAGAAGATCTATAATGAGCTTGGAAGAAACATTCACAGATGGCAATCTCAATAGCTGGTAAAATGAAAGCGAGACAAGCTCGGTGTGATTTACGTAGGGAGGCATGGAGAATATTTTTGATAACACTTTATCTTTCTATTTACCTGTTACATTCATACTCTATCAGTAATGTGTTAGCAAAACTTGAAATCATTAAGATTTTCATCAGCATGATCCTTGGTTTTATATTTGCATTTATAAACAATTATCTTTAGCCTGGGTATTCTAAGACCACTATTGTCTAAATGAAGAAGTGAATGTTTTTCAGTGTGCTGTCCCTCTGCGTATTAACCTTTAGAAAATTATATGCACAGTTTTGTTAAATTAGGGTAAACTCTTTCTGCTAAACAAGCTGAGTTGTGTGACCAGATTTTTTCTCAGTACAAAATTAGCCTCCAGATAAATCAATGATTTATGTATTTCAGAGCAGTAATATGAGAGTTATATGCCAGCAGAGCTTTCATCTACATTTATTTCAGTAATATAGCCATCCCTAAAAACAATAAAAACAGTTTGACAGCTAGTACAGAGGATTAGGGCTGTAGGCTTTTAATGAAGTTCATTCCGCAATATAATAAGTTTTCATTTGCCTAATGTGTGAATCTAGACAAGTTAATTAACCAGACACTGCTCCTGGTCTTTATCTGAAACAATTCCATATGGATCGGTTCTTTGCATGGTTAACATATATGCATATCTGCAGAGTAACACTAAGATGTTGCTTCTACCCTTACTACCCTACCCTAAAGCAAGTACACAAGCAGTCAAGGGTGGATCATAGGATCATAGGAAGTTACTAGGCTATTGGCCTTGAGGCCCTTATAAGCCTAGCCAAGAGTTTAGTCCATGCATAGACAAATCAGCACCCGATGGCCCTGTCCAATAGGGACGTGGGTAGAATCCCAGGGATGTATTTTATATTTCCCATCCAGTTATCCAGGTTGCACTTAAAAAGGGGTAAAGAGGTACTCTTCCTGATATGGAGAGGGAGTCTATTCCATAGATGGGGGAATCTCTGGGACACAAATCTGTCCTATCAGCATGTCCTATTGATGTTACAGACCAGGTTGAGGCTGCATGTGTGGGTTACTTGAGTGGAGCTTGACCTACAGATATGCAGCAGTCCCATCAAGGTGGGGTCCAAGATCTCCTTGCATGCCAGACAGAGGTCACCTCTGAGGAGTCTGTATGAAACAGATTAGAGGGATAGGGCTTTTAGCCTATCTGTGTATGGTAGATTTGTGAGGCCCTGGATTCTCCTGGTGAGGAATCTCTGTGGTCCCTCCAGCTGCTGCATGTGCTTTGTGAGGTACATGCTGAATAGGGCTTTGTACTCAATAATGGGCCTTATAAGGAAAGAATACAGAGATGTTATGACCTCCTTGTCCCTGAATGGCATGCCCTTACTTATGAGGTGGGCCATGTAGAAAGCTTTCCGTACAATGGAAACAACATGTTGCCCAAATGTGTGAGTCCCTCTTGGAGGATGTCCATGTCACTAGGGGAACAGATGACAGCTCCCAGCTTGCACTCATCTGCAGGCTTGGTCAGCCATAACCCACTGGTTTTGGCCTGCACCTCAGAAAAGCATATCCCAAATAACAGAGGCTGCAAGACCAAACCCTGGGGTACACTACTCGACATGGGTCTACTACTTGAGGTGGCTACCCCTATTTTGACAAGGTGGGTTCTAAGAGTGAGCCAATTAGCTACCCATCTGGTAACATATGGATTGATGCATAGTTGAGAGAGTTATCTGTTATGTCTGAGAGGGGAATAGTGTCGAAGGCTTTGGCCAGGTCAAGGTAGGTGATGTGCATTGTCTTCCCCTCATCCATGGCTTTGGTGACTGTCTGAGAAAAGTCAACCAAATTTAACAGACATGACCTCCCCGTGACAAAGCCAAACTGTGTGGGATCGAGTGTTTGGAGGTTGCCAGTGTCTTTGTTAATGAGGTCCATGATAATCCATTCCATGGCCTTGTAGATCAGGCTAGTTAGGCTGATGGGTCTATAATTTTCCAGATCAGTGGACGCTCCACCTTTGTATAAAGGGATGACAGTGGCTGTCCTCCACTCAGCTGGGACAAAGCTGGTACACAGGCTTTGGTTGAATAGGGTGCCTAGTGGTGTTACAAGTTCCTGCCTGAGTTCATGTAGGATGCAGCCTAGGATGCTATCGGGTCCCATGGAGGCTGTATTTTTTGCTTTTGAGAGAGTAGTGATGGCCTGATCCCTAGATATAAGGGGAAGTGGGCAGGTATTGGGAATGTCCTGATTTACTGATGGTGGGACAGAGGGGTGAAATTTTTGCTGAATCTGTCAGCCAGCAAGTTTGCTATATCTACGGCATTTGTATATGTGGTGTCCTCGAAGTTTGCTTTGGAGGATTTCACTAGTGCTCTTATTTGCTTGTTTAGGCTAAGGATAGTTTGCCTCCAATTGGGCACCTTCTCCTTTTTTGGTCCTGGACAGCAATTATTTTCTTTTGTTATAGAGTTTACTTATTGCAGATGTCCACCATACAGGTTTACTTTTCCTTGCGGAGGATGATTTAGTCCGGTCAGGTATTCCTGATTTCGTGCATCTATATAAATGTTTGTATAGTAATTTGGTATAGTTTTGGATACTGAGGCCAGTTCCTAGAGAGGGAAGGGGGCTGTGAAGCTGTTTATACCATCCCTCAGGAGGCTGTAATTAGTTTTGGAAAAGTTTTTTTATTTGACCCTAGCTAGAGGGGGGTCGGAAGAGATGGTGACTTCGAACGTGACCACTTTATGGTCTGATCTACAAGGGAGGATGATACTGCAGGGATGCTGCAGTGGTTACTCGTGTTGGTTAATACCAAGTCCAAGATATTATCACTTCTTGTGGGGGTATTGACTAGCTGTACCAAAGCATTTGCATTGATAAAATCTAGGAATCTTTGGGCATTTGTGTTCTGGCATGAGTAGTTCTTCCAGCCTATGTTTGAGTAGTTAAAGTCACCCAAGATCAGGGTAAAGGGTTGAATCTAGATAGATTCAAAGAGGTCTAGATAGGCAGTTTGGGCATCTTGAGTCAGATATGGGGGTTGGTTGCTAGCTATGATTTGTATAGGGGTCTTGTCAATGGTTAACTGCACTCGGAGTGTCTCCTGTGTGTCATACTGTTTGACCAGCCTGGAGGTGTGTATGTCTTTAATATATATTTAAACTCTACCTCCTTTGGCTTTACTGCCCACAGTTTGGGGTCAGAATGTATGACAGGATGAGTAACCAGATAAAGCTGGGGTGATCTCCGCTGCTTTGAACCAGGTTTCTGTGACTGCACAGATGTCAGCATTTTTCAGGGGTAAGAATGCTTGCAATTAGTGCAGTTTCATGTTTAGACTCCTATCATTTAGCAGCATGCCCTTTAATTTGGGTGGGTGAGTGCATTTGCCATAAGCTCAATGGAATGCTATCTGATTATTAAATTTAACAACTAAACAAATGGATAAATAAATAACTGCTTGCTTTTCCTCATATCCAGTGTAGTGCTACTGAGAGGTACAGGAAGGTGCTGTAAATTCTGTAATAAGAAATGGACTTGAGTATAGCTTGGATACCCCTTTTGCCAATGAACATTTTACATATGCCAACTAATATATAATATTACAGCCATAAGAATAATCATTTAGTGAGCAATGAGTATGATGTATTTGTGCAGTGCTGTAGTGATATAGCATTGCTATACAGCTTGTAAGAAGGCTAGCTGTGGTACCCACCAATGTGAAGGGCAATACCTCCCCCACACTCTTCTTTATTATTTTCAATCTCACTTTACAAACTCTCAAAGGGTTGGGGAAAGGTATGGGCATATGTACTTTATATAACCTTGGAGTACACATTAAAGCTGGAGGGTTATGAAAGTACAGCCTGAAAATAATGCGGTTATAGGCAGTTTTGAATTTTTGATGATGGACCGTCTTAAAAATGCAGCAAGATCGACTGCCACAAAGTACAAACAAATGTGAGTTCTGATGGAGTGTGTTATAATAGTGTGCATCTTTTTAATGATATGCACATCCATATATAGATTTTTGAAAATGCAAATTCAGCTTGTGGGTTACTGCAACAATTGTCAATAAAAATAACATACCCAGAGGCAGTCTGGTTTAATTTTATCAATACATTTACATTACAAGTTCGATTAAGTTACGTTGCTTTTGGATATCATATCAAATCAGCCACATGAACAGTACCTACTTAATGAAGAGCCAAATAAATCAAATTTCAGATAGAAAAGATTCCCCTCCCTACACTTCCCAGATACTTTCACTTTTATAAAGCTACTTCCTTTCTATTGCTGTACAAACTATTTAGTCCCTGTTTAATGTCCTTACATGCTTTGCAAGAACCAACACTGCCGTCTTTGGAAATATTTGCACTGAGAAAGTACCCATCCTGCATGAAAACAATAACAGCAAAATCGTAACAGTCTCTAATACGCCACCATTTTGGAGAAAAAAAAAGACTTTGAATAAACATTTCAATTTAGTTTGTCTATAAATAAACATGCAAATCTTTTCTACACTAGGATAATTATGTGCACTCTGTCCATGCGTGTGTGTGCGTGCATGCATGTGTGTGTATCTTGGAGTGTGTGATCAGCTTCCCTAAATATGCTTTGTCATTGTGACTTGTAAATGGTTAAAAAAAAAAAAGTCTGAGAAAAAAACAGTTCAATTTCCTGATTAACAAACAAATAAATGAACAATGCAGAGAAAATTAGGATGGCATTTCTCAAATACAAACTCTAAGAAATTTAAAAATGTAATTTCTAAACCAATCAATGGATAACAGAGATAGAATAAATGTTTGATTTAGTACATCAGAGTGGTGTTATAGTTACATATAATGAAAGTTTTCATCAGTACCCTCATTCTGTAACCATTGTGTACAACTGGAGCAATTCTAAAGGTGGGGTTCTAACAGGTACAGAAGGAAATAAGCAAATATGGTTCCTGTTTCTCTTCTGTGTGACCTAATCTTAATCTATTACTCAGCGAACTGTTTCCTGTTCACTTTAAGATTCATCTATAGGGTGTCGGTGTGCTTTTGTACTGTGTTTAGCCCCCCCCCATAATCACCAGATTTTTTATTTGACAGGTCAGAGCCATTATTCAGAGGATGCACTTTCGATAAATACAATACCATATTAACAGACTGCATTCAAACACATTGAACAATAATTAGCCCCTTAACCTAATCGAGATTCAACCATCAATCAAAATTCATACCCACTGCTGGCATTAGCCGTGCCCCTTATAAGACATGCCCATTTAATATATCCATCAGCCTTTTAACCATGTAATAATATGGGTAATTCAAAATCAGGCCTGTTATACTTATTACTATTATTATACTTATGTCTGGGGGCAGTGAGGGCTAAGGATCACGCAAAGTCCGTGAGAACCTGCTATTAACCCACCAATATCATACCAGTGGTAGCATAACTCATGCTAACCCAGTGATACGTGTGTATGTGGGGGGGGGTCCTCACCTTCATGTATCCTTATCAATACCTTATCCAAATAGTTCCAACAAGTTAGTAATGATTATCTTTAATTATGTGGCTAATACTCCATCACAAGGGGGAGACACATAAAAAGACTTTCACTACATTATAAATTTTACCATCTAGATTAGGAGCTATCAGGATCTCATGGGAGAGTAGTCTGCAGCCCATATGAGAACCTTTTGTCCACAAAGTCACATTCCGACATGCATACAAACTGTGTCCTGTTCTCCATTTCATTCAGGACCTCTTTATCTTTCCTCATCAGGCTGCCCTCTACAGACCCCTCAAAATGTCTTGTCTAACCTCTACCTCCACCAGCTTGCCTGGGTATATTTATTTATTTTTCCCTGAATTATTTTTCCACTGTGTCCTACATGCCTACCCCAACACTTCTTTCCTTTCTCTATCTATATCTACATCCGTAACCAGTACAAGAGCTGGAACAATAGCTACATCTAAGTTAGCATGTGTTACATGATGCATATATAAATTTTTCAACTGGTAATATAAGGATTACCAATGAATTTACCCACAAGTTTATTTCTTACATTTTGCTATATAACCTGATCAGGGTGTTGTAATAAATATGTGAAAAGAGCAAAGGCAGACATCATTAAACAAAGGCATATTGCTTTTCTTAGAAACCCAAAAAAGCTTCTAGAGTCATAAAAGTAACTGAAACCTATGATAGCTATTTATGGCCATTAAGTATCAGAAGCTATGATTGCTTGATATTGTTTTAGGACTTTTTTCTTTTCCCAAATGATAGGTAATCATGGAGCTGGTATACACAATTTTATGGAGTGGAGGTTGGAAGGGTTTAGGCCCCCGCAGGGGGAGAAAAATGCCCCATCAGCACATGCCTATTGCTCTCTTTAAGAGCTTGCACCCAGGTAGCCTCCCCCTTCTCCCAGTCCTAGGCATAGCTCTGACTACATTATAGATCTGTCTGTATGGACCAGGCAAAATCAAATCTGACTGTTTCTAAGACTGCTTAGAAAGCAGAACACTCAAGACTGTAACTAACTTATTATATTTCTTTAGTCATGATGGAGATTAAGTGCCTGATATGGGTAGTAGGATGCCTTTGGAGCAGAAGCCAGATTAACTCCAATTGTAAAGAAGGCCATAGAGAACAGATTCTTGTGTGACATATGCAAGAAAACATAAGAAGGTTTAGTAAAGAAGATATGAGAGAGACATGAAGAAAGCAAAAGGAAATGATGACATCCAGCAAAAAGATGGATGGATGCTGTGCGAGAATATCAGCAAGAGTCAGACATTACTTTCAAAGAAGGTAGGAGACTGACATTGAATCAAGAGAGGTGACAACAGGTGACATGACACCTGGCCCCATGGAGCAAAATGGATAAAAGGGGTTTGATGATGATGATGTCTCAACTGTTTCAAACTGGGGTAACAAACGACTCATGCCTGGGGCCAGTACTGTTTAACTGTATTCATAAATCCATTTCACAACTGTCACAACTTTTCCTACTGATTTTCCTATGATTTCACTAAGTTCTGTCACAATATATAAGGATGAGTCATGCTTCTACATTTTTTTTTTTTTATCATTGGGAAGTGTAATCTGAAAAACATGTGCACCCCCCATACCTCACATGTGCAGGTCCAGGCCCCCCACATGCCTGGACATATATATATATATATATATATATATATATATATATATATATATATATATATATGAAAAAAACAATGTACTGTACATTACTGCCAGCTTACACAGTACAAAGTCACTGTGATCTAATAAACTGCAGGAAAACAAAACCACACATAAGAGATCAAATACAAATGTTGCAACAAAGTGTAGCTCTACCATTTGCTAGGTAGATGACATAGTCACTTGAGCAAGACAGAGTGATTACAACAAAATTACTGCCATTGGTTTTACCAGTCTCAGTTAGGTATAATATATATTTATATGTATACATGTATATAGCTATCTATCTATCTATATATATATATATATATATATATATATATATATATATATAGGTTTGCATTCATTTACGCAAATTGCGTTTGGTCGAGTGATCTCATAATTGCAATGCTTCAAGGAAAACTTGAAATGCCAAATTCCAGTGCTCTGGACCTAGGAACAACTGTTAACATGGGTCGAGAAGGGTGCTAGATTTGTCAGTCAGACATACTGGTATTTGACATTTTAACATTCATATTTCAGACTTCGCTCATAGTGGATACATATGTGATAAATGTAAAACCATATATATCTGTATGTGATTAGACTCTCTTGACCTAAAACCAAACTTCTCTAATCCCAAAGTTACATGGTGTGATATAATGTTGGCTGGTGTGGAAGACAGTCTGTATACCTGTGGAAGTGAGACTAGACTTGGTAAATACCTGTAAATATCTAGAAGAATGACTGCACTCCTCTCATGTTATCTTTGCTCACAAGCAAAATTAGAATAAAAGCTATTCATAGGTTCATAGGTAGGTACTAGGCTATTTGCCCTAGTGCCTATATAAGCCTAGCCAAATAGTACCCTGGCTTTAGCCACCCAAGAAAATCATTTTCCTGTGCCCCTGTCAAGCAGAGCCACAGAAGTGATCCCCGGAGTGAATTTCCTATCTCCCATCCAATCATCAAGATTTTTCTTGAAGAGTGCTAATGAGGAGCTTTGTTTGATATAGATAGGTAGTTTGTTTCAGAGTATGGGAAGTCTCTGAGACAGGAATCTATCCCTCCAGCATGTTCTATTTATTGTGGTGAGAAGGATTAGGTCCCTAGAGCATGTAGCTCGAAGGGATTGGGATTTCTTTACTTGGAGCATGTCCAACAGCTCTGGGTTTGACATAGCTTTGTATGTTAGGCAGAAATCGCCTCTGGGTAGGCAATATGCAACAGAGTAAAGCTGGAGTTTTTTGAGATGATCTGTGTAGGGCTTCTGTTTAAGGCTGGTAATCCTCTTTGTGAGTTATTTCTGTGGCATTTCCAGTTATTGTAGATGTCTTGTGAGGTACATACCAAAAGGGGCATTGTACTCTATAATGGGTCTAATGAGTGATGAGTAGAGAGGAACAATGACCTCTTTTTTCCTAGATGAGAAACCTTTTGTGATGAGGTGTGCCATGTAGAAGGATTTCCTAACTACTGTGGCGATGTGATTGTCAAAGGAGAGACTACTGTCCACCTGTGTCCCAAGGTCTCTTATCACACTTTTGGTGTTAAGTAGACTACCACCTATGTGGTAGGTCATGGGTACAGAGTTTTTACCAAAAGGGATGACAATGCACTTTTTGGCTTTGAGCTTGAGGCCATGGCTTGGACACCAGGCATCTGTCTCAGTGAGGCCCTTTTGTAGGACGTCCACATCATTAGGAGATTTGATTATGGCTCCTAGTTTGCAGTCATCTGTGAATTTTGTTAGTCAAAGACCTTCTGTGTTAGCCTGTACTTCAGAGAAGTAGATACCAAACAGGAGAGGACCTAGGACTTATCCCTGTGGTACTCCACTTGTCACTGGTCTGAAGCTGGATTTAGAGTCTGCTACTTTCACAGTGAGGGTTCAGTCAGTGAGCCAGTTGGCAACTCATCTTGTGACATAATGATGTATACCTAGTTTAGTGAGTTTGTCTATAAATCCAGAGTGGGGGATGGTGTTGAAAGCCTTGCCGAGATCTAGATAGGCTGTGTGTACCACCTTACCCTCATCTACAGCTTTGGTGACCGCTTCAAAAAAGTCTATCAGGTTTAGGAGACATGATCTGCCTTTTACAAACCCAAACTGGGTAGCGTCCAGAGTTTGGAGATTACCAGTGTCATTGTTTATAAGTTCCATGATGATATGCTCCATAGCCTTGCAGACCAGGCTCATCAGGCTAATGGGGTGGTAGTTCCTGGGGTCCATGGTGGCTCCCCCTTTGTGGAGTGGGATAACCGTTACTGTGCGCCATTCACTGGGCACAAAGCCTGAGGTGAGGCTATGAATGAACATGGCACTTAGGTGGGGTGCCAGTTCATTCTGTAGTTCATGTAGAATGCAGCCTGGGATGTTGTCAGGTCCCATAGATGCTGTGTTCTTGGCTTTGGAGAGTGTGTTTTTTACCTCTGCAGCCGTGATTACAGGTACTTTGCATTCTTCCATTATAGAGATGGGCCCTTTAGGAGATGAGAGAGGGGTAACACTGAACCTATCTGCCAGGATGTTGGCAATATCAGTTGGTTCTGTATATTTAGTGCCATTGTGCTGTAACTCAGAGCAGATCTGAGTGTTGCCATTGAGATTCTTGTCATAGCTATAGAATGCTTTGTGGTTGTCTTTAGAATCAGTGGCGATTTTGTTTTCATAACTAACTTTGGAGGATTTTATGAGGGATATCAGCTTCTTACTGAGGGTGACCACAGAGTTTCTCCAATCATGGGATTTTACTCTTTTTTGCCACAGTTTCTTTCTTCTGTTGTAGAGTTTGTTTATAGCAGGGGACCACCAGATTGGCTTCCTTTTTTTGGAGGATAGCATCTTGGTTCTGTTAGGGATTGCACGATCCATGCACTTGTGTAAGTGCTTATAAAGTGCAGTTTATAGGATTCAGCAGTCGTATGTCTATTGTCCGTTAGCATGGGTGTCGTGAAGTTTGCCACTTCTGTATTAAGAAGCGTGAAGTTGGCTTTGGAGAAATTTTTTACGGTGGTTTCCCTAATTGGAGGTGTTGCTGGGATGTGGATGTCTAGGGTGATTTGCTTGTGGTCGGATCTGACCAATGAGGAATTGACCTCTGGTATGGAACACCGGTTGCCCATGTTGGTAATGACCAGGTCTAGGATATTGCTGCCCCTGGTGAGGGTGTGGATAAATTGATCCAAGGCACTGGAATTTATGAATTCCAGAAAATGTTGAGCACAAGAGTTGATGCATGAGTAGTTTTCCCAGTTAATGGTGGGGTAGTTGAAATCGCCCATTATTAGGGTATTAGGTTGTACCCTAATATTTTCCAGTGTATCAAGAAATGAGGAGTGGGAATCCTGGAGCATGGTGGGGGATCTGTAGCAAGCTACAATTTGCATTGCAGTCTTGCCCAGAGTTAGTTGCACTTGGATAATCTCAGATGCATTATGCTGAGCAACTAGCCTGAAGGTGTGGATATCCTTAATGAATATGGACACGCCTTCACCTTTAGTGCTTCAGTCCATGTTAGGTGACCGAAAAGTGTGGTATGAATTATAGCCTGGTAATGCAGGGGTGCTCTCTGGAGCCTTGAACCAGGTCTCTATCACCGCACAGATGCCGATGTCCTCCATTTTAAGGAGTGCCTCGAGTGAGTGCATTTTGAGGTTTAGACTTCTAGCATTGAGTAGCATTACCCCCAGATTTTGCTTGCTTGTATCTGTTACGGTGGTGAATTTGTCATTTGAATCTTGCCTAAAAAAGGCACTATAGGGGTGGCAAGAGCCTTAGCCAGTATCCAGAATCCCATGGGCGACAGGTGCAGGCCATCTCTGACAAAGCATTGTGGTTTTTTGATCATGTCATCCCAGGCAGACAGATACTGGATCCCCTTAGAATGGCACCAGAAGCTTAGCCAATTGTTGAAATCAATCATTTTGTCCTTGTACTGTGGTATCATTCTGGGTGATGGCAGGTTGCTACTCAGGGCTAGAGTCATACCTGCCTGGGCTACAAGATCAGAAAGCTCCTCCATGTCTCTTTTCAAGTAGTCCAGGGAGGTACGTCTCAGGTCATTCACATCAATATCAACAATGACAAGAGACCTGAGTACATGGGTTATGTGGCTGATCCTGCACCTGACAGGCAGCTGACAGTGACTTTCTCCTTGTTTAGCCTGGTGAGTGGAACATCAGTGTGCCTAACTACAGAGTCACCTATGACTAGAGTGTTAGGTATGTTGTTATGCCTTATGGGCTGTGGTTGAGTGGCACACTGAATTTGTGGGCTATGTGTCATTTGGGTTGTGTTGTGGGGTAGAGGTTGCTTGTGTTTCTGCTTTGGAGGTCCCTGTTGCTTGAGTAGATTTTTTTTAGAGCCTCCATGAATGTAGGTGTGTGTTTTGTGTTTCTATGTGTGTGTTTTGGTGGTGTAGGTTTTGAGGGACTATGTGATGAGTGTGGTGTGGTGCAAGTGTTTACCTTCTCCTCTTGACTGTCTAGTCCAGTCTTGGGTGAAGAGAGCTTTGCTTCCAGTTTGGTTATATAAGTGCATCTCTCACAGGTTGTAGTGTTGGGTGGTAGGAGGAGAGGGTTGTCTGTGTACATGAGGCAATTGCTGCATTGCCCCAAGATGCCCAGATTCATCAGGTAGACAGGAGAAAACACTGGGAGCTGACCCTTAGACATGCCTGGAGAGGTGCTTATTTATTAAGTACTAAAAACTGTTTTCCTCTAGACAAGTGAGGAAAGTTGAGTGCTGTAGTAATTTGTAGCTTATTTAGTGCTTACAATGAGTTCTGAACAAGTGCTAAGCTCAAAGAAACAGATTTGAGTGCTGAAACTAGAAAACTTGCTAGTTCTAAAAAACAAAAGCTAGAAGGCTTCCCTCTAACACAGAAAGACTTGGGGGCTCAGAAGCTTACAAACAGTCCTGGATACAGCAGCCTGTTGCAGTTTAGACATTTTTTTTTCTTGTCAAACCATGTAGGCCTTGCCAGTTGTGTCATTTTTCCTGCACTGGAGTGTGGTCTATAACTTCTGGCAAGATCCTCAATCAAACTGATCAATAAGCAATGAAAAAACAAAATCTGTCCATTTATTAACTAGTGCTCTACACAAAAAAACAGTATAATAATTCCCTGAATAATTTAAAGTGCTGGCTTGTTATTTATCAAGCAAAACTCCTTACCTGTATTATAATTTACAAAAATGCTCTGTCTGGAACATTGCAGACATTTGTACAGAATTTTGAGACATATGGCATTGGACCTGTCAGTTAAATCAACTTCCACTAAAGTGATTGACCTTAACAACCTACCCCAATCCCGTCTCTACTTTCTTTGCTTCACAAATGTGAAGTTCTCTCGCAAGCTACATAAACATTTTCCACTCTTTCTTTTTTAAAAAAGTGCATTAAAAAAGTGTACTTCTTTGATGGTCTATGTGTATGCATGTAATTTCTTGTGTAATGGAAATATTATACCATATTGCATACAAAGTGCTTGAGCTAACAGCACAGATTGATCCATTTTTTCAGCAGAATGGACTAAGTAATATTTTCTGGTATTAAGTGATCTGTTGTTAAACAACATTGGGATGTTTCAGAATGAAGCATAATATGACTGCACCACAATAAACAGCATTGCCAAGACAGTGTGAAATGGCCTAATGGGGATTAGGCATGCATAAGAGTATTTATTTGTTTATTTATTTAAGGTGCATAGTTAGGATGGGGCGACTGGTGCAACTGCCCCAGGTGCAAATTGTTGTGGCTCCAATCTGTCTTTAATACAATACTGGCTTTTATAAGCCAGGTTTACATTTGCGGTCAAGCCTGAGTGCTGGAGCATTTTGTGTGTGGTCTAAACTGTCGCAACTGCTCACTACATTGTAACATGCCAACTAGTTTGATTGTATAAATGGGAAAGAAAGGGGGGAGATGTCACAGTCATAAAGGTGAAGACCAAGCAGGGGATCACAGCAAAGGACAGTGAGAGGGGAAGAGTGGAATGGGGATGGGAAGAATGCTTTTTGTGAGGTAGGTTGCCCTTTCTTAATTTCTGTGAACAGTAGTAGGGATGGTAACATGGAAAAGATTTGGTAGAAAGGATGATATATAGATGAGAGCAGGGTTAGACACACAAGCACAAAGTGCAGACAAATACAGATATGGGAGGCAGGGACACAAAAGGAGGTTTCACAAAGAGACTTAAACTGACAGAGAGTGCACAGCTGATGATGTAGTTGACTGGAAAACAAATAGGAGATGAGGTGTGACAGATAGTAAGGGTGAACACCATGATGGGAGGAGGGTAGGGTGACAATGGCCTGCCAAGCTAGCCCGGAAGGCAACCTAGCAATAAGTCAGTTACCTCAGTAGCTGTTATCATGAGTAAGCTCCACCTCTGGTGGACTAAGCGTGGGCCAGCTGGATGTACAACTCTATTAGATACAGGAGAAGATGTTCCTGGGTGACTTGTTAGCATTAAGCTACCTGTTCACCTTGGCCTGCACCAGCTTCTGGTCCTCACACTGTGTGACCCAGGAGGGTTCCTCAGTGTCATTCTTTAATGAGAATCCAGTGCCACTCACTGGATAAACACCAACTGAGGCCACTATTAGGAGTTCTAGGACACCTTCTACGTTGTGATCCTTCGGTACCCTGGAGACTGCTGGTGAACCAGTGGTCAGTGATGTGGCCAGTGAAGAACCCGATAACTGCTGCCGCACTTATGCCTGCTCCATTGCTGATCCTGCAGAAGGTTGAAAGTAAACAACAAAAAAAAACATAATTATAAAGGAGAACAAAAAAGAACATACACACAAAAGTTAGTGTGATGTCATACGGTTTATTAAAATGGGACCCAGAGGGAGAAACATCTGTTAGTAAAGCTATGTGAAACACTACAGTGGAACATGATATTAGAAAAGATATAAAACACTTTGCTGGACAAAGAACTTCAGGTACAAAACAAGAACAAAGATGAAAAAAAAACAAAAGTCCAACGCTCAGTAGCTAATTTTAATAGACAAATCTTTTAAGTAAAACTCTGCATCAGTGTATAAAATTCAACAGCTCAGTTAAGACAATTTAAATAATAACACCGCCAATTGCCTCAGACACTCAATTAACTTCATTCTATTTTAAAATACCCTTATTAAACATATTTCCATTTAACAGATAAGTTTTAAGGCTTTTATATGGTGTTTTATATCTTTTCTTGGATTTTTTTATCACTTTGCAGCACACTTGTAGCTAATGGAGATATAGCCAGAATGCTCTCTTACTACAACTGCTCAAGTGCATGCTGCCCGATGCACTCTAAGCAGTACTGAAAAGATTCATGTTTTTTTGAGAGTTGAGAATAATGCACTTGTTAATATTTGTATTACCACTGATGGGGATACTACATCTACTTCAACTACCATTTCCACTAAAACGGAGATAAGTAATTTCCAACAATCATTAAAGACTTTGAAATATAAAGTTGAATACTATAAAAACTAAAATGGCAAAGACTTAGCTTTGATGTTTATCTTCAGCTAGGTATTTTTCCTAGAGAGCTAAGAGTAACTAAAATGCCCACCTATGGAAATAAATACCAAGAATTGCTATTGAAATGGCATGAACTAAACCTAAGGCTAGGTGCCGAATATATGAATTTAATGAATGACTTTTTTAATAAGCTTGGAACTAAGTTAGCAGCAGAAATTCAAACGCTTGAAAATAGCAATGTTCAGTCATCTGAATTTGCTGCTGTATCAAAGAATATGACAGACTGTTGCAACAACTGAAAGTGTTTGAAGATGGCCTGATTGCTACAAAAAAGAGAAAATTAATTTGTAATATAAATGATTTTAATAATAAGAACATTCTTTCTTGGCAGAAACTATCAGTTTCTAATAACAAAAGGAATTCTAGTAACGCTGACCTATCATCCACTGCAGTTGAGTCAACTCCGCCTACTATCCCTTATTCATTGATCGTGAGTAAAGAGCTTTCTTCAGATATGAATGGTTGTATTGTGAAGGAGAATATCCAATCCTTGAACAGTACTGAGATGGCCCTGCCTACTGGTTCTGTTCCAGCGAAGTGTGGAGAGGTCGCCTCAGAGCTGGATACTTTTGTAAATTCTCCACAAACTGCGATAGTAACTGAGAAAGAAGTCATAGAAGGAAATATGAACTTATTATCACATTCTCAATTTATTTTTTTAGTACAAACACATTTTTCATTACAGCAACCGATCGCAGTGTGGGAGAGGAGCAGAGGGAGAAGCATGAGTAGGAAGCACTCGCGGAATAGAGGAGAAGACAAGGACAATCCACGGAAATTACCTGTCAAGGTAGGCCAAGGGCTTCAGCACAAGAGAATGAAGAAATAACTATCAGTAAAGTTAATGTGCTGAATTTATCAGACTATGTCCTGGACTCAAATGAATTAAAATTGTTAGCTGAGGTCTGTCATTTATCCCTTCTGCATTTGGTGATTTAACAGATCTGTTGACTGATTTAAGAATGTTTGTGAGGTCCTTAGACTTAAAACTTTTATTTAAAAATCAACAAAATAATGACATGGTCTTAAAGTGCGCTAGTACATTTATACCTTGCAGTGCTCCAGTGGTTCAAGCTTTTAAAAACATGTGTGAGCAAGAAATGTATGAAGCTTTCTTTACACAGAAAGGTAAGATGTTTTATAACCACACTAAAGAAGAACAGGATGCGTTAATTTCGTTATGTAGGAATGATAACATAATCATTAAGCCTGCTGATAAAGGCGGAATGATTGTTGTATTGGGTAAATCCCAATATTTTAGTTGGATGGGTAATTTTTTCTCTGATTCTGATACAGTTGTCCTACTTAATAAAAATATCTGTAAATATGATTATTAACAAGGTGAAAAGCTTTCTTTATGAATTGTTAATGGAAGGTAGCATTACTTCAGAAGTCTATAATTATTTGTATTTAGCTAATCCTACCATTCCATTTATTTATGGATTACCAAAGATCCACAAATCTTTAACTACACCTCCGAAGAGACCTATAGTCTCTGGTAAAAAATGGATCACTACTGCCATTTCTAAGTATGTTGATAGACAGTTAGCGTCTTTATTGAAGTGTTGTCCAAGTTTTATTAAAGACACCCGTGATTTTTTGTATAATCTTAATGAATGGTGTTTGACTAATGTAACTACTGGTATTTTGCTTGTAACAATGGACATAAAGTCCTTGTTTATTGTTATTCCGAACCCTTATGGAATTGAGGCAATAAGGGAATATCTGAATTTACATAGTGATTTTGATACTTCTAAAGTTGAGCTATTGTGTTCAATGTTAGAGTGTGTTTTGGAAAGTAATGTATTTAGTTTCAGCAATGAATACTACCATCAACAGCAAGGTATAGCGATAGGTACGCCCGTCTCTAACACCTGTGCCAACATTGTATTGGCTAGATGGGAAGAACAGTTTATTTACTTTAAGAATTTGGAAGCGTTAAAAAATGCTGATGTATTATTCTACAAATGTTTCGTTGACGATATTTTTTTGCTGTGGAAGGGTAATAGTAAGCTTAATGCCTATGTTGAGTACTTGCACTCTACTACTGTTTTTTTTGTAGTTTGATGTTACTTTTTTAATAGAGTCTATACAATTCTTGGATATTACTATAATAAAAGAAAATTATATTTTTGCTACTACTATTCATAGAAAAAATGTGTAAGCAGTCTAATATGTCTAGTCACAAAGTATGCATCCTAAACATATTTTTAAAGAGGGAGTAAAGAGCCAGTTTATGAGAGCTAGCCGTTTTACTACCAGAGACACAATGTTTCTTAATGAAATGGAAGGAATGGCAATGGATTTTAGAAATAGGGGTTATGATACTACCCTTATTGAAAGAATGAAGTTAGTCAAATGAGATGCGATTTAGCTAAGCCCTACCTTGCAGGGGCAAATAGTAATATAGCTAATATACAAAGAACTACATCTGAATATATTGATGGAATTAACTATATAATCAAATATAATAGATATACAAATATTGTTCAGAATATTATAAGGAAGAATTGGACCATCTTGGCATCAAATCAAGAAATTAATGAGATTGTAGGAAGTAAACCAAGATTTACATATAAAAGAGAAAATAATCTCAAACAACTACTTTGATAGGACATCTAAGACTCATAAATCAGGTACTATAGCATATCTTAGCTGTGTACATTGTGTGGATATCAACACAGATATATTTTTTAAGCATCCGTTAAATGGAAAAATGTCTAAATTTACAGCTAGAGGTACATGTAGTACAATATTTTGCTAATTGTGCTCACTGTAATTGTTTTTATGTCGGTAAGATGAATAAGAAGTTGAAAGAGAGGATAAGTGAACATTTGTCTGATATTCAAAGAAATATATTGACAAATGCATTGGCAAAACATATATCCATCAGTGGTTCACAACATAATTTTAAGTTTAGAATTTTACAAGTTAAATATATTAATGCTAATGGAAGGGACATTGTCAACAGAACTGAAGTAATGGAATATAAGTGGATAAATTATTTCCGCACTGATAAGTTTCCAGGGCTAAACACCAGTATTAGTATTAAGCCTATTTTAAAAGATAGACATTATTTAGTTTAAATTGTTTTAAATTGTTTTAAAGTATGTTACTATTTTTAATACTGTATTTTTCTGTTACTGTTTTTATATATGTAGTTGTTATAATAAAAAGGGGTAATTCCGTGGTGGTGCAGCGGTTGCGTTGTTGCCTCACAGCAAGAGGTTCTCCCGTTCGATTCTCGGCTGGACTGTGGGGACTGCCTTCTGTGTGGAGTCTGCATGTCCTCCCTGCGGTTGGGTGGGCATTCGAAAGACATGCGTAAATGGGCATGCCTTCGTTGAAGGTTGAACGTCGAACTGGCACCTCGGCGTTCGTGAAAATCTACTGCCAATCATTAGCGGACCGGAGTTCAGCTATGGCGTCCCCTAACCGGGAAAAGCCGAAAGACAACAACAAGTTGTTATAATAAAAAGGGCACTGTAAATTAGAATGAAGTTAATTGATTGTCTGAGCTTATTGGCTGTGTTATTATTTAAATTGTCAACTGAGTTGTTGAATTTTATACACTGATGAAGAGTTTTACTTGAAAGCTTTATCTATTAAAATTAGTTACTGAACGTTGGACTTTTGCTTTTTTTTTTCATCTTTGGAACATGATATTACATAATGGGGATATAGCAAGAGCAGCAAGTAGGTATAACTGGAAAATTGTGTGACAATAACACGATAACTGAAGTAAGAACCAATCTACAAAGGTGATGACTAATGAAGTTATGGTGAAATATTAAAATGCATAACAAATACAACTGCCCAATGCTGTATTCAGATTGTTAACTAAATTAATGCAGTAAAAGAAAATAGAGATGTAGCTGCAACAGTTCAGGGAAGGAGCTCAGAAACTCACGTCAAACTAATGTGCAAAGTCAATGATCAAGTAAACTATGGTAAACTCACCAAAATGCAAAAAAAGAAGAAAAAGGAAAGCAATGCTCAATGTTATAGTGAAAAGGTTTTACAGTAAAGGCAGGTGCAGGAACACTTATAGATCCTAGGTAAACACCAGGCTTATGACCACCAGGACCTTTATAAGTCTAGCTGTGCAACCCATCCCAACTGTGCCCCCCTGCACGTGTGCATCTTAACTGGAAGGGGATGTTTCTTAGGAGGGTTGTGTTAGGAAGTTGCTAAAAAGTTGTGTATGGGGGTGTTAGTTAAAGAATGTTTTCTGTCAGCCTCTGTTTATAAGAGACATAGCAGCTAACCCAGGGATAAATTTATGATTTCCCATTAAATGGCCAAGGTTATGTTTGAATAGGGTTTTGGATGGACTTTGCTTCACATGCATCATGAGCCTATTCCAGGAGCATGAAGATCTCTTGAGACACATATCTGTCTCAACAGCATGTTCTATTTATGTCACAAAGTTCAGATCTCTGGATCTAGTGTTTCTGGTGCTGCTCATTTTGCAGATGTGCAAAAGCTACACCAGGGCTGGATCTAATGATACCTTATATGCCAAGCACAGATCACCCTCAACAATCTGTAGGAGATCAAGTGTAGATACTGTGCTCTAAGGCAGTCTGTATAGGACAGCGTGTTAATACCCTGGGCATTCCAGCTGCTGCATATGCCTAGTCAGGTACATGCCAAAGGGAGAACTGTACTCAGTGATCATCTGATAAGGGCTTAGAAGAGTGGTACTATAACTTCCTTGGACCTGGATGCCATACCCGTACTTATACGTTGGCCGACATAGAATGGTCCTTTTACTATCTTGGCTACATGTTGGTCAAAGGCCAGACTGCTGTCTACATATGTCCCCAGAGTACTAATTACTGGGTCAACTCTTAAATGTATCTTATGAATAGAGTAATTTGTCTGGATAGACATTATGCACTTCTTTGCATTGAGTTTTAATCCATGGCTTTGGTACCAGCCATTTGTCTGTGTTAGACCCTCTTACAGGATGTTAGCGTCATGACAGGAATTTACGATAGCTCCCAATATGCATTTGTCTGTGAACTCAGTGAGCTAGAGGCCCTTCACTTTAGCCTTGACTACCAAGAAGTAGAGACCAGACAAGAAATGGGCCAACAGCCAGACCTGTGGTATTCTGCTGGTGACCTGCCTCTTGGTTCATAGGTTCATAGGTGTGTACTAGGCTAATGACCCTGGAGCCTATACAAGCCTAGCCTATAGGATTACCCTGGCATCATGCCACCCGACCTTAGTTCCCAGTGCCTCTGTTGAGTAGAGCCACTGGAGTGATCCCCGGGGTGAATTTTCTATTTCCCATCTACTCATCAAGATTTCTGTTGAAGAGAGTCAGTGAGGCATGTATGGGAAGTCTATTCCATAGCATGGGAAGTCTCTGGGTTATGAACCTGTCCCTCCAGCTTGTTCTGTTGATTGTGGTAATGAGGTTGAGGTCACTGAAGCATGTGGTGCTATGGGATTGGGATTTCTTTAGATGCAGCATTTCTAACAGAGTTGGGTCAGACATGGCTTTGTAAGTCAAGCAGAGATTGCCTCTAAGTCGGCTAAATGAGACAGAGAATAGTTGGAGTTTTTTGAATCTGTCCATATAGGACAAGTGTTTAAGGCCTGGGATCCTCTTTGTGAGGTACTTTTGCAGCCTCTCCAGTTGTTGCAGGTGTCTAGAGAGGTACATGCCAAATGGTGCATTGTACTCAATGATTGTCCTAATGAGAGAAGAGTAGTGGGAGACAATGACTTCTTTCTTCATGGATGCAAAACCCTTAGTAATGAGATGTGCCACATAGAAGGACTTTTTGACCACAGTGGCAATGTGTTGGTCAAGAGAGAGCTTGCTGTCAACCTGTGTTTCCAGATCTCTTA
Source organism: Protopterus annectens (assembly GCF_019279795.1). Classification (NCBI taxonomy): domain Eukaryota; kingdom Metazoa; phylum Chordata; order Ceratodontiformes; family Protopteridae; genus Protopterus; species Protopterus annectens. The sequence continues at coordinate 486,096,143 of NC_056747.1, forward strand.
TGATGCCTTCTGTGTTCAGTGGACTACCATCGATGTGGTAATTCATGGGAATCAGGTTTTTTCCAAAGGGGATGATGACACATTTTTTGGTATTGAGCTTAAGGCCATGGTTCTGACACCAGTTGTTGGTCTCAGTGAGACCTTTCTGGAGGATGCCGACATCACTTGGGTAGTTACTTATGTCTCCCAACTTGCAATCATCTGCAAACTTTGTCAGCCAGAGTCCATTCGTGTTGGCCTGGACTTCTGAGAAGTAGATACCAAACAGGAGAAGAGCCAGGACCGAACACTGTGGGAGTCCACTCATGACTGGTTGGCAGTCTGACTTGGAGTCAGCTACTTTTATACTGTGGGTTCTATCTGTGAGACAGTTTGCAACTCACCTGGTGATATAGGGGTAGATGAACCACCTTGCCTTCATCCACAGCTCTGATGACTGACACAAAGAAGTTAACCAAGTTGAGCAGGCATGATCAACCCTTCACAAAACCAAACTGTGTGAGATCCAGAGTTTGGAGATTCCCTATATCCTTGTTTATTAGGTTCATGATGATGCATTCCATAGCTTTCCATATCAAACTCATCAGGCTAATGGGGCAATAGTTCCCAGGGTCTGTAGTCACTCCACCTTTGTGGAGAGGGATGACTGCAGCAGTGCACCATTTGCTAGGGACAAAGCCTGAGGTGAGGCTGTGATTGAACAGGGCACACAGGTGAGGTTCACTCTGTAGTTCATGTAGAACTAAATTTGTAATTATTGATGTTAGAATTGTAACTTATTGAATATCTCTTTAGTAATTTTGTAGGTTCTGGAGCTTTCCTTCCCAGGCCTCCGCTGAAAAAGGGCTTTGGCTCAGTCGGACACCCCCGGTCAACAAATGTAAAATAAATAAAGTGCAAATACTGGCAGATAAAGCAGTTAAATGAAGTGCCAAACAGTGAAATAAATGTTTTTTTTCTGCCAGTGATGGCACAATATTTATTCAGGATCCTCTAAGAGTGCGGCAACTATGCTAACCAGGTGGAAGCCTTGTGAAAATGAGAATTTGTACTTAAGGAAGTCAGCTAAAGAGCAATACTTGTTTGCTGAGTGAGCTGTCTATATGACAGATCTATGTAAAACAATGGTGGGAAAAGTACTTACTCAGCTTTCACAAATGACAACAGCAATCAAAAGGGAAAGGAGAGACTTTGGTCATCATAAAAGGAGAAAGCCAGAGACACTGGCTTTTAAAACCACAGCAAAAGGAGGGGGTGGAAACATTAAAAACAGCTTTTATATCCACAACAACAAAGGGGTTGGAGTGGAATTCAAGCTGCTGTAAGAAGCCAGAAAAATCAGATACAACAACTTGTTGTCCACAGTATATTAGGTCAGCAATTGAGCCAAAATAGACAGGAAAATGTTTTGTTCCAGTGATATATAGGGCAGGATAGCAATCCGATCGGTAAAACAAATATGTACAAACCAGGAAAAACCAGATCCACAATCTTTTAAAACACAGCCATGCTCTCACCAAAGCTAATTGTAAATGTGTTGGCATCTACTTTTAACAATACTGTTTCAGCTAAAGAACAAAAACAGTTTACTTACAGAAAATTCAAGCTGCTGTAAGAAGCCAGACAAATCAGATACTACAACGTGTTGCCCACAGTATATTCAAGAGTTTAGGAAAATAGACAACTAAGTGGTGGACAAACAATTCTACAAAGCCAATGAACAAGTAGGCTATGATTAAATATTAAAATGCTATAAGAAAAAAGTCACAGTACAGAGATAAACAGGTTAAGTATATTTACAGAGTAGCACCAGCAACATAGTATACATAATCCCACTTTCTTGAGAGTCTTTCCTGCATCCTCTAGCAGACTGTACTGTTATCTGCAATTTCATGATCCATTGCAAACAAAAAAGAAAAAAAACTGAATGAGCAAAACATACTATGACGGCAGAAGGCATGCATTAGCTATATTTAACAGGCTTATTGCACAGTGACTCAGCAAAAATGGTCTTCTTACTACTGAATGGAGTATCTGTCTCCCTGACCTCTTTTAGCCATTGACAGAGAAAAGTCTGTCTGACACCTCTGTACATCATTGTATTTATGCCAGTTCTGTTTGCCAGAATGAGCAATACCAAAGGCATGTTTCATCACACAAAATGTGTGCCATGTACACACTTTATATAGGGGCCCTCCATAATTTCTCAAAAGGCACTTATTGTGTGTTGCAGGTGTATAAATAATTTGCACAACCAAGTAAATTTGCCAGAGTATGCTGAGGCTATGCCAACATACCGGGACAAGTCCAGGGGCAGAAATGAGAGCTGGGATGCATGGCTACATATCTCAGAGAAAATGGGATGTGCATTCTTCAACAGCATAATGCATGTGGTCAGTAGTATGGGGAACAGTGATGGTAGTTTGATCAATCTCCACTAGTACTCATACTGTTTGTGAACTCCATGCTTGAGTATAGCCATAGTGGGCATGGTCATTGATATGCTGAAAAACTTTAGTGGTACAGCCAAGATCCACAAGCATGCACACCCCATGTGACATTAATGTCCATGCATGAGCAGAACTGGACCTTGTAGTGTGGAATAGTGTTGATAGCACATTGCATTATTCAAAAAGTTCAGAGACAGTCATTCTACCTCACATCATTAGCATAATACCTGTACTGCAATCCATGTTTTAGCATGACAAAAACAGTGATAGTCATTATGAAGGAGACTGCATTATAGCAAGCAACAGAGAGCACCCAATGGAAGCAGATATCAGAATGATCTGCCCAATAGTAAACCTGACAGCAATGAAGGGTATGTGCTAAAGGATCCCAGCATTTCAATCACTGCTTAAAGGGTAGGGAGCAGTGAGTATGGTAACACTGCCTTGATCATGTAAGGAGATCGCCAGGCTGATGGGAGGGTGAAAACTGGCATGTCACAGGGAACAGACAGGACAGTTTGCATTCTGGTGGGATTCATCTACCCAGTGCATTTGGAACAGGCAGACCAAGCTGCCATTGTTTAGGTTGAGGTTGCCTCCAGCCAGGGCACAGAGAACACACAGGGTGAGTCACGGCCCTACACATCATTTCTACATATTGCTGCAAATGCATACAGAAAGCAGGACAGACAATTGTGGGTACCTGGCTTCTTCTACATGGGCACAAACTATATCTTTGGGATAAATGCAAGTGACACCACACATGGTGCACATGCCAACAGCAGCCACGCTATGGGAGAGTGTCATAATGGTTACCTGGTAAAGCTTGTATGGTAGCCACCACCTGCAAAATTCATTGTGTGTCCTCTGTCAGCTGCTGAAAGGACCACATAACAATGATGGTTAATGTTACACAAACCATAGTGCCCACTGGATTATGCAGTCCACAGATCTCCTTGATCCCGTATGTGAATGAACATATCTACTTACTCATTTATGATGTCTCTGTCTGCACAGTAGTGTCTGAGTATGTCAAGGTCATGGAAATGATGGTATGTCAGCTACTGACAGACCCATCTTAGCTACAAAGGGTACTGGCACCTAATAGCATAGATATTAGCTCCCAAAGTGTCCATTTCTACATGCTAAATAGCTATAATAGCATCCTGGCATAAGCAATACATCTGTTCACTGAGAAACCCTAGCCAAATGTCCTCTAGTAATATAAATATCACCTTGGGTCTCCCCTGAAAAGAGGTCACTAGCCAAGTGGGACTAACACAATCAACACAAGATAAATAGATAAAATAAATAAATAATTGGGTCCAGATAAGCAGATTGCTGTGGCTTATTACATAATTTAGTGCTTTTCTAAACTGCACCACCATATCTGATTTGCTCATTTCCATATGTGATGGGGTTCATTACCATACTCATTTATTATTATTATTATTATTATTATTATTATTATTATTATTATTATTATTATTATTATTATTTATTTATTTATTCTCATTTGCATGTTATTATGCTATCATTTGCATGTAATGCATACTGTGCTATTTTGCCACTAATTCATAGGATCATAGGGAGTTACTAAGCTATTGGCTCTGAGGCCTTTGTAAGCCTAGCCAACAGTTTAGCCCATGTTCAGACAAGTCAGCACCTAATGGCCCTGTCCAGCAGTGACATGGGTGGATTCCCAGGGATGTATTTTCTGTTTCCCATCCAGTTATCCAGGGTGCAATTAAAAAGGGGGTAAACAGGTACTCTGCTTGATCTGGAGGGGGAGTCTATTCCACAGATCGAGGAGTTTCTGGGACACAAATATGTCCTGCCAACAAGTCCTGTTGATGTCACAGACCAGGTTGAGACCACACATGTGAGTTACTCAAGTGGAGCTTGACTTGTGGATATGCAGCAGCCCCATCAAGGTGGGGTCTGAGATCACCTTGCATGCCAGACAGAGGTCACCTCTGAGGAATCTGTATGAAACTGAGTAGAGAGATAGGGCTTTTAGCCTATCTGTGTATGACAGATTTTTGAGGCCCTGGATTCTCTTGGTGAGGAATCTCTGTGGTCTCTCCAGCTGCTGCATGTGCTTTGTGAGGTACATGCTGAATGGGGTGTTGTACTCAAAAATGGGCCTTATAAGGGAAGAATACAGGTATGTTATGATCTCCTTATCCCTGGATGAGATACCCTTACTTATGAGATGGGCCATGTAGAAAGCTTTCCATACAATGGAAGCAACATGGTGATCAAAAGTCAGGTTGCTATCAACCTGGGTACCCAAATCCCTCACGACTGATTGTGTGCTTAGGACATTGTTATTAATGTGAAAATTTGTGGGGATGTCACTCTCGCCAAAAGGGATAATGATGCATTTTTAGTATTCAGCTTGAGGCCACATTTCTGTCACCAGTCATTTGTTTGGGTGAGCCCCTCTTGGAGGATGGCCATATCACTAGGAGAATTGGTGACAGTTCCCAGTTTGCAGATGAAGTTTGCAGTCATCTGCAAACCTGGTCAGCCATAACCCACTGGCTTTGGCCTGCACCTCAGAAAAATGTATCCCAAATAACAGAGGCCCCAAGACTAAACCCTGGGGTACACCACTTGTTATGGGTCTATTGCTTGAAGTGGCTTCCCTATTTTGAATAGGGGGTTTTATCATTGAGCCATTTAGCTGCCCATCTGGTAATATACAGATTGATGCCTAGTTGAGAGAGTGGGGGATAATGTTGAAGGCTTTGGCCAGGTCAAGGTAGATGGTGTGCACCATCTTCCCCTCATCCATGGCTTTGGTGACGTTCTCAAAGAAATTGACCAAATTTAATAGACATGACCTCCCCTTGACGAAGCCAAACTGTGTGGGATTGAGTGCTGTCCTTGTTAATGATGTCCATGACAGTGGATGTCCTCCACTCATCTGGGACAAAGCTAGTACTCAGGCTTTGGATGAATATGGCACCTAATGGTGCTGAAAGTTCCTTCCTGAATGTATGTATGATGCAGCCTGAGATGTTATTGGGTCTCATGGAGGCTGTACTTTTTGCCTTTGAGAAAGCAATGATGACCCGTTCCCTAGGTATAAGGGAAAGGGGAGCAGGCACTGGGGATATCCTGATTTACTGATAGAGAGGACAGGGGGGGTGAACTTTTCACTGAATCTGTCAGCCACCAAGTTTGCTATATCCACGGCATTTGTATATGTGGTGTCCTTGACCACCAGCTCTGAACAGATCTCGGTGCTACCTTTGAGATTGTGAACATATGTGAAGAAGTCCGTTATGACTGTCTCTAGTAGATGTGGCCAATTTGGACTTGAAGTTTGCTTTGGAGGATTTCACAAGTGCTCTTATTTGTTTATTCATACTAAGGAGAAATTGCTTTCATTTGGGCACCTGCTCCTTCTTGGTCCTGGACAGCAATTTTTTCCTTTTGTTATAGAGTTTATTTATTGCAGATGTTCACCAGACAGGTTTACCTTTCCTTGTGGAGGATGATTTATTCCTGTTGGGTATCCCTGATTCCATGCATCTATATAAATGCTCGGATAGTGCTTTGGTGTAGTTTTGGATGCTGGTGACAATTTCTAGAGAGGGAGAGGGGTTGTGAAGCTGTTTATACCATCCCTCAGGAGGCTGTAATCAGCTTTGGAGAAGTTTTTTGTTTGATCCTAGCTGAGGGGGGGGGGTCAGGAGAGATGGTGACTTCAAAAGTGGCAACTTTACGGTCGGATCTTATCAGGGAGGATGATGCTGCAGGGATGCTGCAGTGGTTACTCATTGTTTAATACCAAGTCCAACATATTATCACCTCTTGTGGGGGTATTAACTAGCTGTTCCAAGGCATTTGCATTGACAAAATCGAGGAATGTTTGGGCATTTGTGTTCTGGCATGAGTAGTTCTTCCAATCTATGTTTGGGTTGTTAAAGTCACCCAGGATTAGGATAAATAATTATTGAATCTTGATAGATTTAAATAGTTCCAGATAGGTGGATTGGGCATCTTAAGCCAGATTTGGGGGCCAGTAGCTGGCTATGATTTGTATAGGGGTCTTGTCAATGGTTAACTGCACCTGGAGTGTCTCCTGTGCATCATACTGTTTGACCAGCCTGGAGGTCTGTATGTCTTTAATATATATTGAAACTCCACCTCATTTTACTTTACTGCACATAGTTTGGGGTCTGAATGTGTGATAGGTTGAGTAATGAGGTAAGGCTGGGGTGCTCCCCAGAGGTTTGAACCAGGTTTCTGTGACTGCGCAGATGTCAGCATTTTCCAATGTTAAGAATGCTTGCAATGAGTGCAGTTTCATGTTTAGACTCATAGTGTTTAACACCATGACCTTTAATTTCAATTTTGTTGAAATTTTTATGTTGGTAGTTGTAACCTCACCACTTTTCCTAAAAAAGCACTATGGGGAGGCAAGAGCCTTTGCCAGAAGCCTGAAGCCCAAGTGAGACAGATGCAGGCCATCTTTGGCAAAGCATCATCTGATCTGTCTATCATATTTTCCCAGGCTATCAGGTACGGATTCCCCTGGAATGACTCCAGAAACTAAGCCGATTGTTAAAGTCAATCATTTTCTGTTTGTATTGAGGCATCATTCTGGGTGATGGTAGAATGCTGCTTAAGGCTAGGTACATACCTGCCTGGGGCACACATTCAGCGAGTTCAATCATGTCTTTCTTAATATATTCCAGGGAGGTATGTCTCAAGAAATTCATGCCAACATGGACTATGACAGAGTCATAACACTACCTGTTGTTGAGAGACTTGAGTGCGCATGTGATATGGAGGATTCTGGCTCCTGACAGACAACTAGCTGTGACTTTCTCCTTATCCAGCCAAGTGAGAGGCACATCTGTGTGCCTCACAATGGAGTCTCCTATGACTAATATGTTGGGTTTATGGTTAATCCTTAGTGGCTGTGTGACACAGGTGTGTGGACTGTGCATGGTATGTGGTGTGGAGGGCTGTGGAGAGCGCGTGTGTTTTTGCCTCAAAGGTCTCCTTTATTTGGGTATGTTTTTGTTGAGGACCTCCGCATATGTGGGTGTATGTTGTGTAGCTGTGGGTGGTGTCTGAGATGTAGTGATTGTGTTGACAATCTTCTCAGTGCTAGATATACTGGGTTGTGAGGGAGAAAGCATAGACTCTATATTCCTAAAGTAATTGCATCTCTCATAAATTTTGTTCCTAGGTGGTAGTTTGTCAGAATCTGAGGGAGAAAGGCCAGGGAGAGCTAAGGGGTAAGCCTAAAGCCCAAGTGCTTAAACCAAAACTAAGACACTTAGAATAATGCTTGCAAACAGGCTATAAACCAGCAGTAATAAATGCAACAGAAAAAATGCAATTGAACACTTTAGAGAACAAGTAGTAGAAAAAGCAAGATGAAGTAATAGAGTAGGAGGAGGAAACACAAATGCAGTAAAGCAGCTGTATAAACGTTTTTTTTTTTTTTTGTTAGTAAAGTGGAAAGGGAGAAATGAGAAACAGAAGATAATTCAAGATTAAGGGACTAAGAGGTTTGGCCTTCCCAAATGATCTCTGTATTAGGTAGAATGAACTAATGAGATGGGACTGGGAGGAGTGTCCCAGATCAAATTTTCAGTAGGGGAAGGCAACTACAAAAGCCACCATCTTTAAGAACACAACAGCAGTTGGGTGCAAGGTTGGGAGAAAAACAAAATTCAGGCAGAAGTCAGCAAATATATATAAATGCAGACACAGAAAACTAAATAATTCAGTCAAGCAAATAAATAAAAACAGTGCAGTACTGTTAAGCAAATAAAGAAAAACGGTGCAGTACTGTTAAAAAACACTGAACAGTTAAAGTGCAAAAAATATACTTAGCTCTGTAATTCCAGATTGTTTAAGAAATACTCTCAGTCAGGCACAGTGGAGCTTCTAGCAAGATAAGCAAAGATTCATACAAAGGTAATATTTTGATACCAGCAAGATAACAGACCCTTCCAAAGCCACACCTTGAGGCAATCAGATAACACAGAAGTTCTTTGACCAGTGTTTCACCCTGGAATGAGATCATTAAGTTGCTTTTATCTCTGAACTACCTCTGCAGGCTTTACCATTCACCACCCTATTTTGCTTAATACAGTGTGATATCTGTTTTGAATGCTTCCAAAATGTAATTCCATAGCATTTTATTCTTCCAAGTACTCCTATTGTCACTTGTTTGTTGTTTGTTTTATTTGCAGCTGTGATTCATTTTGTGATAAAGGGCATTTATGATGCATTTCACATAACTGAATGAAAATTTAGGTAAAGTTTTATCTGCTACATGGGGACTGTTATAATGGAGGACAACACGTTAACTGGCAAAAATATTGCTTCTGAAGCAGCAATATTTGCACTTTGATATGCACTTGACATATGTTGCTGTTTCATTTGGTTTATTGTAATGGTGTTTGGTTACAAGTATCTCAATAAATCTGAATTCGAATTTGAACTTAAATACATAGACATAACTTAAATCGCATTCAGTATGTCACTTCAGTCCATTAGGCACATTTTGTAATCCGGTATTAATATCTGTCGGCAGTACTAATAATTTATAACTGCATTACAGGTATCTTATATATACGGTTTAAATAAGATGTGTTAGAATGAAAGGTGAGTAACAGGAAAATGTATCAATAACTAATTGCTTTTCTTTCTTCTTTTGCGTCAATGTGTAGAGCTAATTAAGATTGTAACTTAAAATGTGCTTTTAAATTAATCCATATAAAAGCACAGCCTCTGTGAAATGTCCTTCGAGCATTAGTCAAGTGCATTGCTTAAAGCCATTACTTGGATCAATGTGATTAGCTGAGTAAGCATCTGTATGTAGACCAGGATGTTTGTTTCTCCACACAATTCTCAATGAGACTGAAGACTGTAATTAGAGCATGCTCAACATCCATTCATTAAAATTCCAATTATTGGAAGCACATCTGAGGTTGCACTGCAGTCACTATTTAAATTGGTATTTGCATTTCCACTGCATATATCATGGCAGGTGTAATCTATAGTGTCTACCTATCAGAAATCATGACGAATGTATGGAACACTAATGAGAGCAGTGCTATTAAGATCTCATTGTGCTCATGTAAAACGAGAGTTTTGGAATCAGATAGGATTTAAATGAGTTGATGCAAGAGCAACATGAAATGTATTCCACTATCATGTGACAAAGCCCAGCAGATCCACGCCTCTCAACCTGTAAGTACAAGAAAATTGGACAAAGTTAAAAATAATAGCAGGGGAGGGAGCAAATTTTAAATATTGCTCTTAAAAATTCAGAAAGTTGCTAGAACTATAGGGTGTGCATTATCATGCATTTTCTGTAGGATTTGAAGTTTGAAACTCAAATGTATGACATTATTTAGTAACATTAGTCCTCAATGATTTGCTAGAAACCTGCAAGTTTTATAAGGAATAGACCGAAAATATAAGACAAAAATCTGGACATATATGGATAAATATGGATCCATTTAATATTCTCGATGCAATCATTGTTCGATATTTGTCCTCCTACAAAAAATGATTTTTTAAATATTTTTTAAATGTAACTTTTGTATGCATTAAGATTGTTGCTCAGTGTATGCATAGTAGTGTGTTGACATCTGCAATGGCAATGTTTTGTTTCATTAAAAGCAGTATATCTATGTGTGTATCTCTCTGTCTCTCTCTCTCTCTCTATATATATATATATATATATATATATAGGTATGTATAGATATACACACACACACACACACACACACACACACACATATATATATATATATATATATAAATATATGAATATGTATATAGATTGATAGATACATACATACATATCATACAAGTATGTGTGTGATTGTGAGGGGGGAGAGAGAGATACTCCTATATCTGGTGTACTATCCCAGTCTTGAAATATATAATATTAGGCCGTAATATAGAAAATCAAAATGTCATACCACTTCTTGTTAATCAAAATCAAAGTTTACCATTTGAGTCTTAAGAGAAAAATGATGATGGGTAAAGCTTATATAAAACGTTGCATGATTACCACAGTACAGCAGTGAAAGGTAAATGCTTAGAATATGTAAAAGCAACTATTTTAATCATAATGAACACTTGTACTTAGAATTATGCATATAAGACTTTATTAAATTGTGTTAATTAATTTTGTGGAATGAAGAGACATTGGTCATAATCCATCAAGTCTTGGGAATGTAATCCATTTTCTTGATATTCCCACATTATATATACTGATTAGTAATGTTAGCACACTTAGTGTTGGTATAGCGATGCAAACTTTTGTGTTTAATGCATTTTAGATAATATAAATGAAAGAACTGAAATCACACAAACTATTACAAGGAAGTATTCTAAATGCAAAATAGATGGGAGCATGAAGATAATCCTTTTAGATTTGTAGTATAGGATGTCTCAACATTTGTGATTTTCTGCAGATGTTTATGTAGTTATGCTCTATTATTACATGGACTGATAACTTAAACATATTGATTTTTTTTGTTTGTTTTTTTGCATGTTGTTGTTTGTAACTAGGGAAATAAAAATATAAATTAAAGTTTACCAAACTGCATATCTAGGTTTAATCTGGTGGAAATACATGAGCCTATAGATATCTGCAATAGTAGGAGTCTGTAGAGTTAAAGTGTGTATTTTAGGTGCTGGGTCTGAAGCATATATTTTTAAATAATAATATTTACTACATTAGTTGCAGCAAGTGCGTGATTTCTTTATAAGTTTGGCAGGGAAACACATGACCCCCCCCCTACACACACACACACACACACACACACACACACACACACACACACACACACACACACACACACACACACACACGTGCTATGCTGGAAATTTCAGTTGACTAAATAAATGTGATTTCCATTTTTTTTTGCTTGTTTGTTATTTTTTTTATTTAATTACTGTTATAATTAAAAGAACTTATAGTAAGCGTAATAGCATAGTTACTTTAAAAAATGTCAGGCTCCAGATGTAAAATTGTAATTTTGATGAATTTATATTCATTGCACATGGATAATTCTGGAAAATTCCAGATTGTTTTTATATATGTGGACTTTCAAAATAATTATGCAGACATGTTTTATCAGCTGACCACTATGAAACTTTAACATGTCTTTGAGATTACTACTTTTTTCCTTTACTTCACTGTTCACCTTTACAGGAATGCCTGACTGAAATAAATAAAGATTTTTTCCTGTAGATATCGATATAGTTAACTTCTTCTTCTTTCGGCTGTTCCTGTTAGGGGTCACCACAGCTGATCATATGTTTCCATTTCTTCCTGTCCTCTGCATCTTGCTCTGTCACACCAGCCACCTGCATGTCCTCTCTCACCACATCCATAAACCTTATCTTAGGCCTTCCTCTTTTCCTGTTACCTGGCAGCTTCATCCTTAGCATCTTTTTCCCAATATACTCTGCATCCCTCCTCAGCACATGTCCAAACCAACGTAATCGTGCCTCTCTGGCTTTGTCTCCAAAACTTCCAACCTGGGCTGACCCTCTAACATACTTATTCCTAATCCTGCCCACCGTCGTCACACTCACTGTAAATCTTGACATCTTTAACTCTGCCAAGTCCAGCTCTGACTCCTGCCTTTTTGTCAATGCAACTGTCTACAACCCATTTAACATAGCTGGTCTCACTACCCTCTTGTAGACCTTCCCTTTCACTCTTACTGGCACTTGTCTGTCACAAATCACTCCTGACACTCTTCTCCACCCACTCCATCCTGCCTATACTCTCTTCCACACCTCTCTTCCACACTCACCATTACTCTGAACTGTTGATCGCAAGTATTTAAACTCATCCACCTTCGCCACCTTTACTCCCTGCATCCTCACCTTTCCTCTATCCTCCCTCTCATTCACACACATATATTCTGTCTTAGTCCTGCTGACCTTCATTCCTCCTCTCTGTAGAGCATATCTTCACCTCTCCAGGGTCTACTCCACCTGTTCCCTACTCACACTACAGATCACAATGTCATCTGCAAACATCATAGTCCACGGGAACTCCTGTCTGATCTCGTCTGTCAACCTGTCCATCACCATTGCAAATAAGAAAGGGCTCAGAGCTGATCCTTAATGTAATCCCACCTCCACCTTAAATGCATCTGCCACTCCCACCGCAGACCTGACCGCTGTCACTCTACCCTTGTACATATCATCCTGTACCACTCTTACATACTTCTCTGACACTCCCGACTTCCTCATACAATACCACAACTCCTCTCTAGGCACCCTGTCATATGCTTTCTCTAAGTCCACAAAGACACAATGCAACTCCTTCTGACCTTCTGTCTACAACACTCTCAGAGCAAATATCGCATCTGTAGTGTTCTTTCCTGGCGTGAAACCATACTGCCGATCACTAATCATCACCTCCCTTCTTAACCTAGCTTCCACTACTCTTTTCCATAACTTCATGTTGTGACTGATCAGTTTAATCCCTCTGTAATTGCTACAGCTCTGCACATCACCCTTATTCTTAAAAATTGGTACCAAAACGCTTTCTCTCTATTCCTCAGGCATCCTCTCACTTTCCAAGATTTCATTAAACAATCTAGTTAAAAACTCCACTGTCATTCAACTAAACACCTCCATGCTTCCACAAGTATGTCATCTGGACCAACAGCCTTTCCGTTCTTCATCCTCTTCATAGCTATCCTTACTTCCGCCTTGCTAATCCACTGCACTTCATGATTCACTATCCGCACATCATCCAACCTTCTCTCCCTCTCATTCTCTTCATTCATCAACCCCTCAAGGTACTCTTTCCATCTGCTCAACACACTCTCCTTGCTTGTGAGTACATTTCCCTCATTATCCTTTATCACCCTTACCTGCTGCACATCTTTCCTAGCTCAGTCCCACTGTCTAGCCAATCAGTACAGGTCCTTTTCTCCCTCCTTAGTGTCCAACCTTTCATACAACTCTTCATATGCCTTATCCTTAGCCTTCGCCACCTCTCTCTTTGCCATGCACCTCATCTCTTTATACTCTTGTCTACTTTCTTCATCTCTTTGACAATCCCACTTCTTCTTCACCAACCTCTTTCTCTGTATACTCTCCTGTACTTCTTCATTCCACCACCAGGTCTCCTTGTCCTCCTTCCTCTTTCCAGATGTCACACCAAGCACCTTTCTAGCCATCTCCCTTACTAGCTCTGCTGTAGTTATCCAGCTATTGGGTAACACTTCACTGCCACCCAGTGCCTGTCTTAACACTTCCCTGAACTCTACCTCACAATTACCCTTTTTCAATTTCCACCATTTGATCCT